>NC_141876.1:483351972-483503487 GCF_056163025.1 Triticum urartu | reverse complement strand
GCGTTATATCGACTAGAGGGGGGGTGAATAGGCGATTTTTATGAAAATATTCAAAACGTGAGAGTTATGAAGACAAACAGTGAAGATTATGCCTATTACTGTGCAGCGGAAGTTAGATTACACTAGGCCAGCCATGGTCATGTATTCAATAGAGTGAAAGCGCAATGACAAACAGCTTCAGTGTAATAAGGATCAGGTAGGAAGAAGTTATGAAGCCAAACAGATCATACATTCATGTTGTGAAGACAAAAGATGAAGCAAGCATGCAATGCCTTCACAATGAATAGCTGTAAGTAAAAGGAAGTGAAGATGAAACCAGTGACACGTTGAAGACAATGATTTGTTGGACCAGTTCCAGTTGCTGTGACAACTGTACGTCTAGTTGGAGCGGCTAGGTATTTAAACCAAAGGACACACAGTCCTGGACACCCAGTCAAGGACACTTAGTCCAAGACACCCAGTCCTCACCGTTTTCTCCTTGAGCTAAGGTCACACAGACCTCGCGCAATCACTCAGGTAAGTCTTCAAGGTAGACTCCCAAACCTTCACAGACTTCGTTCACTGGCAATCCACAATTTCTCTTGGATGCTCAGAACGCGACGCCTAACCGTCTGGAGGATGCACAGTCCTCAAGTGTAATAAGTCTTCAGATCACACAGACAAGAAGACTTAAGTGATTCCCAATTTACTCTAGCTCTGGGTGGTTAGGGCTTTTCTCCTCACTAGGAATTTTTCTTTCAAAGGCTTCGAGGTGGGTTGCTCTCAAACGACAAAAGTCGTGCGCTGAAATCTGAGCAGCCAACCGTTTATGGTTGTGGGGCGTGGACTATTTATAGCCACTTGGCAACCCGACCTGATTTGTCCGAAATGACCCTGGGTCACTAAGGAACTGACACGTGTACCAACGGTCGAATTTTGAACTCACACGGCAACTTTACTTGGGCTACAAGTAAAGCTGACTTGTCTGACTCTGGACAAGATTTTCTCTCAAAGTCTTCGCTCGAAGACATAGGATTTGAATTAGGCATCACTTTAGTCATTCTGACTGGTTCTCTTGGACCCCACTTAACAGTACGGTGATTCCTATGACACAACATAAATGAAATAAAACTACGAAGGATCTAAGTCTTCGAGTTCCATAAGCTTCATAGGGAGTCTTCTCATGTCATTGTCTTCAATATGAATATCTTCATAAACCACCATTGTCTTCAATGTCTTCGTACATTTTAGGGGTCATCTCTGGTAATAAAACCGAATCAATGAGGGACTTCTACCTGTGTTTTCCTGCAACTCTCACAAACACGTTAGTCCCTCAACTAGGTTTGTCGTCAATACTCCAAAACCAACTAGGGGTGGCACTAGATGCACTTACACCACTACAGCACATGTCATATTCTACAATGTCTTAACTATGAACAATGTCATATCATTCTACTATTATTTAAACCGTCTCTTTATTTGCCAATCTTAAATGGTATAAATAGACAACACACTAACCATTGATACTTATGAGTTCTTGATCTGCAATCCAGTGGTGTCGTGAAGCTGCCAACTCCTTCACAATGTCATTTCCTGCCATGTCTTGAGCTGAACAATACCATATTGTGTTAATGCAATTTGAAACTGTGTCACTTTATTCGTTGGTAAGAAATGTGATGAATTGTCCGCACTGATACTTTTATGTGCAAAACCTATCATCTGTCTACTTGTTTATCTTTCAGAGTGAGGAAGATATAAGTGTTGAACAAGCACAGTCTCATCATCTTGCTCAGCAGCTTGCGCTGCAGCTCCCCAGCAGGGCTAACCTTTCTTGAACTCTATTGAATGCTGTCGATTTTGTATATTATTTTGTCGGCATGTATATTTGCACTGGTGGCGATCTTTGATGCCCAGTGTATGTAATCTGCTGTCTGCTTGTGCTTTATTATCATAGTGGCGAACTTTGAGGCCCAGTGGATTTAATATGCCGTAATTTCTTTATTGTATAGTCTAGGTTTTTTCTTATTCACGATGTTGCAGTTATTTTACTGTATATATATCCTGTCTTCGCAGTAAACCGGTCAAACCGTAAAATTACGGTACATAATCGGGCCGTCATGCAATCACGATGTAGGTTGGGCCTGAAACGTGCCGAACAGCTCACGAATCGGCAGCAACCTGAAATGAACCCCGACCCATGATTGTGTGAATCAAATCACTGGCTTTTAACAGGCCAAAATTGTCTCCGTCCTTGTTTGGCCTAATCAGATATCGGCTGCGAGCAGGCCGGATGCAAACCGGGCCGTAGTTAGGCCCAACTATATGACGGGCTTTTAACAGGCCGAAATTAATATAGGGCCGAAATGTTAAACGGGCCCTTAACAGGCCAAAACTAATATGAGGCCGAATTACTAAGTGGGCCTTTAGCAAGTGGGCCCAAAAGCATAGTGTCCAGTTGACGGGCCAAATCTGATATGGGCCATAATTGAGCCCAAAGCCTCTTAATGGGCCGGACCTGATCTGGGCCGTAATTTGGCCCAGAACGTGGTAGGCTTTTAATGGGCTGGATCTCATATAGGCCACTATTAGGCCCGGAGCGTGGCAGGCCATTAATAGACCGGATCAAATATGGGCCGACATTTGGCCCAAAACATGGCAGCCAGTTAATGGGCCGGCCTACTAGGGTCCTCAAAATCTTGTGGGCCTACATCTGGGCCGGCCCATTAATGTCGGTGCAATCTCGTGGGCCTTTAGCTGGGCCGGCCCATTATGATCCGCAAGAATCTTGTGGGCCTTTACCTAGGCCGGCCCATTATGGCACACAAAAATCTTGTGGGCCTTTACCTGGGCCGGCCGATTATGGCCCGCAAAATCTTGTGGGCCTTTAGCTGGGCCAGCCAATTATGGTCCGCAAAATCTCATGGGCCTTTAGCTGGGCCGGCCCATTATGGTCCACAAAATCTTGTGGGCCTTCAGTTGGGCTGGCCCATTTAAACTTGATGGGCCGGTCCATGTGTCAACATATCATAGGCGCGTCTCGCCCATTGGATGAGTGACACCTGTGCCAACGCGGACCTGACACATGTCTCCTCCAGCCAATGATGATTTTACATGTGGAAAATCCCCATTGGTCGGGGTTGTTAACGGGTTATCGGATCCAAAACCCGACCCGATAGCTTAACGGAGTTCCGTTACGGTGGATGCCACGTGTCGGTCACCCTTGATGAAAGCACTTCTGTGACGCGCGATTTATCGTCATGGAAGTGGACACTTCCGTGATGATAATTTTGGTAATGTCATGGAACACTTCTACAACAGCACATGTATGACTACCTTGATTCTGTCATAAAATCGTGATGGATGTACATGCATGACAAAAAATGCGACATACTGTGACAAACACGTATCATGACGGAAGTGTATTTTTTTTGTAGTGAAAGTCTAAAGTCACTCAGGATGACAACGGTCAAGCATTCACTCCGTAGTGTTTAAGATCATTTATATCTCTTTATAGCTAGAGTTACCAGTAACGCCCTGTCTTAATTTACATTCAACCCTGTGTAACATGGGATGGTGGGGGTCCTGGCGCACTCTATATAAGCCATCCACCTCCTATGGCACAAGGATTCGCAACCCCTGTAACTATCACGCGTAATCCAGTCGACCAAGCCTCTAGGCACCGAGACGTAGGGCTATTACTTCCTCCAAGATGGGCCTGAACTCGTAAACCTTGCGTGCACAACCTCACCGTAGCTAGGATCTTGCCTCCTCCTACGTACCCCCAATTCTATTATCAGACTTACGCCCACGATAGTTGGTGCCCACCTTAGGGCAGGTGTCTTAGCGACTTCCGGTGAGGTTGCAATTTTTCCGATCTCCATCAACATGCTTTCTGGCGGTGATTTGGCTTTGGGCCACGAGATCTTTCTCGGCGCACTCGCTTTCATCGCCGATGGCTCCGCATGGCTCCAAGAGGCCCCCCTCGATGTCGAGGCCCTTCCCATCCATGGGGCGGCACACTTCCGTGCGAGTGCCTGCGACGTCATCTTGCCGCAGCCATCGACCCAGTATCGGTCGGCTCCCGCGTCGACCGCCCTTCCAGGTGTACGCCGTCGCAAAAGATCTGGTCGATCGCGGCTTCAACGTTGGGTGAAGGATGCGGTGGCCCGCTAGTCGGCCACTCCTCAAGTCGCGGCAATTGAGCCCGACGAATCTCTCTACGGACTATTCGACCTGTCTACTGGTTTCATAGAGACTCTTTCCGAGTGCGGGAGCAGCGACCCTGCAGCGGAAGTCCTCATGGTCGACAAGCCGCGCAGCCATCCTGGGTTCCATCACAGTGGCGGCGGCGGCCCATCGCATGGTCACGACGAATATCATCCTGAAGCCCTCACTTCAGAGCAGAGGGATGAGCCACATCATCGCAACGTGGAGGCGCTCCACACCCCTATCATTGACGAGAATTCCGAGGCTCGGCCTTGGAGGCCGTGCGTCTAGCCACCTTGGCTGAGCGCACGCGACTGGAGAATCTTCAACATTCGCTCGATGAGCTCGCCCGTCGTCAGATCCCGGAATCCAATCGACGGCATCGACAATTGTTTTCGCCTGAACCTCTGGTATATCATACACTAATCCAGAATCTTGCATATGCAACCCGTATAGCAGAGTCGATTCAACCATCCAGTTCAGAAGCTGGTAGAGGTTTGTTGCAGATCCATGTGCTGCTCCGGGCAGCAGGTGGACAAAATTCGGCCGTTTCTCAGTCATGCAACATGATTCATAGCAGATCCATGGTTGCAGATACAGTTTAGTCGGTTCATAGTCCAAGATCGCCTCCGCGGTGTGAGGATCGTGGGCACCGCCAAGATCAGCAACTGGATGAGGGCCATGGTCTGTACGACCATCGAGTCGATCGTGATGACCGCCATCAAGTGCCAACACCTCCTTCGAGGGGCGGATCATACGCGCCCCGACAGTATGATGACAGGCGCCTGTATGGTGATGAGTGGAGAGCTCCGATCGACCCAAGGGAACCTAGGTTTGATGCGAGATCTCTTCTCATTGAAAACCTAGTCGACAGGGGTCGGGTACACAGAGAGGGACAAGATGTTCACCACCCGAGTGGAGCCGAGTTCATATTTCTGGGCCCGAGTGTTTCAGCAAAGCCATCCGAGCTGTAGAGATCCCGCCCAACTTCAGATTGGCGATGGGCGTGAGCAAGTTCAATGGTGAATCGAAGCCCGATACTTGGTTAGAAGATTACTGAGTGGCAGTGAAGATTGGCGGGGCAACGATGATGTAGCCATGAAGCACCTCCCCCTGATGCTTGAAGGTTCAACCAGAGCCTGGTTGAATCAGTTGGCCCCTGGCAGTATTTTCAGCTAGGAGGAGTTGGCCCGAGTGTTTATCAAAACGTTCGAGGGCACTTGCAAGCGACCTGCTAGGCTTACTGAGTTACAACATTGTATCCATAAGCTGAATGAGACCTTGAGAGATTACATTCAGGGATGGACTACCCTTCACCAGACAGTGGAAAACGTTTCGCAGCACCAAGCAGTTTGCGCCTTCAAAGAGGGTGTTCGGTACAGAGAGCTTAACCTAAAGTTTGGTCGGACAGGAGACATGACCCTGGCCCGAATGATGGAAATAACCACTCGGTACGCTAACGGCAAAGAGGTAGACCGACTCCACAGTGGCAAGAATAAACCAGTTGCCCAGGACACCGGAGGAGGATATTCCAGTTGAAAGCAGAAGCGCAAGGCTGAAACTGCAGGTCCTACTGAAGCTGCAGTTGTGAACCAAGGGAAGTTCAAGGGGAAGCCCAAAGGACCGCGGGTCCCCAAAAAATTAAAAGATAAAGCAGGAAATGATGTTCTTGATTTGCCATGGCACATACACACCAAAAGAGATGCAGAGGTTAACTAAATTCTGCCCAAGCATAACACTCGACAGTGTTGACTCCTGATTCAGAGCTTCCAAAAGGGTCAGCCCAGTGAAAAGGAGAAGGAATCTGATAAGGAGGAGGACAAAGAGGAGGATGAAGGTTATCCCAATGTTAATGCCACTCTAGTGATTTTTGCTGACAGCGAGAGCAAAAGTCGACTCAAAGTTATCAATCGGGAAGTGAACATGGTTGCTCCGGCAACTACAACATATTTAAAGTGGTCAAAGACTCCCATTACATTCGACCATTCCGATCACCCAGCGCATGTTGCTACCCCCAGGCAGCAAGCGTTGGTGGTCGACCCAGTCGTTGGGGGCACCCGACTGACCATGGTTTTGATGGATGGTGGCGGTGGTTTGAACATTCTGTACGTTGAGACCCTCTGAGGGATGGGCATCCCGATGTCCAAACTCAGTGAGAGCAACATGAGATCCCACAGAGTCATCCCAGGAAAGAAAGCCGATTCACTCGGATAGATCACTCTTGATGTGGTTTTCGGTGATTCCAAGAATTACCGTAAGGAAAAGTTGATGTTTGAGGTGGTGGATTTTCACAGTGCCTATCATGCTATTCTAGGGAGGACTACGTATGCTCGTTTCATGGCTCGACCATGTTACGTGTACCTCAAGTTGATGATGTCTGGCCCTAGGGGCATCATCACAGTCACATGGAATTGGCAAAGGGTAGAAGAGTGCCTCTAGAAGGGCTCGAAGATTGCTGATGAGCAGATGGCAGTAGTGGAAATGGAAGAGTATCAGAAAAATGCAGATCCGAGTGTTTTGTTGCGAGCTAAGAAGCCTGCTTCAGAGTCTGCATTTCAGTCGGTTGGTGAAATAAAGCCTGTCCATATTCACCCGACTAACCCTAATGCTACTTCGACCCACATCTCAACAACACTCGACAACAAATAGGAAGAAGCGCTCATCCAGTTCCTCCGTGAGAACTGGGACATCTTCGCATGGAAGCCATCTGACATGCCGGCTGTACCCAGGGGACTGGCTGAGCACCGTTTGTGAGTCGGCCCAAAAGCAAAACCCATCAAAGAGCATCTCCGTCAGTCCGCCATGGAGAAAATGAAGGCAATTGGTGAGGAGGTGGCTCGGCTTCTGGCAGCTAAGTTCATCCGCGAGATATACCACTCTGAGTGGCTCGCCAATGTTGTCATGGTCCCCAAGAAATATGATTCACTTCGTATGTGCATCGATTTCAAGCACATCAATCGGGCCTACCCAAAAGATCATTTCCCTCTCCCCCACATCGACCAGATTGTCGACTCGACTGCGGGGTGTGAATGTTTGTTCTTTTTGGATGCATATTCCGGTTACCATCAGATCCAACTCTATGGACCCGACGAAATAAAAACAGCCTTCATCACCCCATTCGGGTGTTTTTGCTATATTATCATGCCTTTTGGTCTGAAGAATGCTGGCGCCACATTCATGCGCATGATTCAGAAGTGCCTTCTCATTCAAATCAGTCAGAATGTGGAAGCATACATGTATGACATCATAGTCAAGTCACGTAAAGGTTCTGACCTACTGACTGACCTCGCTGAATCCTTTGCCAACTTAAGAAGATAGATATCAAGCTCAACCCGTCAAAGTGCAGATTTGGAGTCCCAGGTGGAAAGTTACTCAGTTTCCTCGTTTCCGAACAAGGGATCGACGCAAACCTGGAAAAGGTTGGAGCAATTCTCCGAATGAAAAGCCCTGTGAGTGTGCACGATGTTCAGAAGCTTACTGGTTGTTTGGCCGCGTTGAGTCGATTCATTTCTCGTCTCGGTGAAAAGGCATTACCTCTTTACTGACTGATGAAGAAGTTTGACAAGTTTGAGTGGACTCCTGAAGCCGAAGCAGCATTTGTAGAGCTCAAAGCCCTACTTTCCACCCAGCCGGTGCTTGCCGCCCCAATCAGCAAGGAGCCTCTACTGTTATATATTGCAGCCACTGGACAAGTTGTCAACATAGTGCTCACGGTCGAGCAGGAAGAAGAAGGCAAAGCCTACAAAGTTCAACGCCTAGTGTACTATATTTCTGAAGTCTTGACTCTGTCCAAGCAGAGATATCTGCATTATCAGAAGCTTGTTTATGGAATTCACTTGACCATGAAGAAAGTTGCACGCTACTTCCCAGACCACTCGGTTTCAGTCGTCAGGGACGCTCCATTATCAGAAATTCTAAACAATAGGGACGTGATCGGTCGAGTGGCAAAGTGGGCGATTGAGGTCCTTCCGTTGGATATCAAGTTTGAGGCAAAGAAAGCAATCAAGTCCCAAACAATAGCAGATTTCCTCGCCGAGTGGATTGAACAGCAGCAACCGACTCAGATTCACTCGGAACTCCGGACTATGTTCTTTGATGGATCCAAGATGTTGAATGGCTCTGGTGCTGGTGTGGTTATGGTGTCCCCAAGATGTGATAAGCTCAGCTATGTCCTCCAGTTTCACTTTGATTCTTCAAACAATGAAGCCGAGTATGAGGCACTTTTGTATAGGTTGCGTATGGCTATCTCACTCGGCGTCCGTCACCTGATGGTCTACGGTGACTCAGACTTGGTGGTCAATCAAGTGATGAAGGAATGGGATATCAGGAGCCCAACTATGACTGGTTATTGCAACGCAGTAAGAAAGCTGGAGAAGAAGTTTGAAGGGTTGGATCTCCACCACATACCTCGAATCAAGAATCATGTTGCTGATGATCTGGCGAAGTTAGGATCCACTTGGAAACCTACCCCAGTAATGTGTTCTTGGAGCACCTCCATACCCCGTCTGTTCAAGAAGATCCCTTTATGGAGGAGCCCCCACAACAAATAAGTTCAACCAATACGACTGAAATTGAAATCCCAGCTGTAGTCGACATGATCATGGAAGTTTTGGTAATCACCCCCGACTGGACGGTACCATATATCGCATATCTGCTCAGAAAGGAACTCCCAGAGGATGAAGATGAGGCCTGTCAGATCGTACTTCGATCCAAAGCCTTCACAGTGATAGGTGGACAGCTTTACAGAGAAGGTGTTACTGGAGTTGCTCAGCGTTGCATCTCCCCAGAAGAAGGTCGAATGATCCTAAATGAGATCCACTCGGGGACCTGTGATCACGATGTGTCCTCTCAGACCATCGTGGCCAAAGCATATTGTAGGATCGAAAGTATGTCTAGAGGGGGGGTGATTAGACTACTTGACCAAATAAAAACTTAACCTTTTCCCAATTTTAGTTCTTGGCAGATTTTAGCTATTTTAGAACAAGTCAAGCAATCATCACACAATTCAAGCAAGCATGCAAAGAGTATATTGGCAGCGGAAAGTAAAGCATGCATCTTGCAAGAATATAAAGGGAAGGGTTTGGAGAATTCAAACGCTATTGGAGACACGGATGTTTTTCCCGTGGTTCGGATAGGTGGTGGTATCCTACATCCACGTTGTTGGAGACTTCAACCCACGAAGGGTAACGGTTGCGCGAGTCCACACAGGGCTCCACCCAAGGGCAACGGTTGCGCGAGTCCACGAAGGGCTCCACCCACGAAGGGTCCACGAAGAAGCAACCACCCACAAAGGGTCCACGAAGAAGCAACCTTGTCTATCCCACCATGGCCATCGCCCACGAAGGACTTGCCTCACTAGCGGTAGATCTTCACGAAGTAGGCGATCTCCTTGCCCTTACAAACTCCTTGGTTCAACTCCACAATCTTGTCGGAGGCTCCCAAGTGACACCTAGCCAATCTAGAAGACACCACTCTCCAAGAAGTAACAAATGGTGTGTAGGTAATGAACTCCTTGCTCTTGTGCTTCAAATGATAGTCTCCCCAACACTCAACTCTCTCTCATAGGATTTGGATTTGGTGGAAAGAAGATTTGAGTGGAAAGCAACTTGGGAAGGCTAGAGATCAAGATTCATATGGTAGGAATGGAATGTCTTGGTCTCAACACATGAATAGGTGGTTCTCTCTCAGAACAAATGAGTTGGAATGATGTGTGTGTTCTGATGGCTCTCTCTTCGAATGAGAAAGAGGTGGAGGGGTATATATAGCCTCCACACAAAATCCAACCGTTACACAGTTTTTCCAATCTCGGTGGGACCGAATCAATAAACTCGGTCGGACCGAAAATGTAAACCTAGTGACCGTTAGGAATTTCGGTGGGACTGACATGCAACTCAGTAGGACCGATTCGGTTAGGGTTTGGGCATAACGTAATCTCGGTGAGACCGATTACACAAACTCGGTGAGACCGAGTCTGGTAATTAGCTAACCAGAGAGTTGGTCAGGCAAACTCGGTGGGACCGATTTGCTCTTTCGGTGGGACCGAGTGGAACTCGGTGAGACCGAAAAGTTACAAAGGGGAAACACTGAGTTTACATTGCAATCTCAGTGGGACCGATTCGCTCTTTCGGTGGGACCGAAAAGTTATGAAAGGGAAACAGAGAGTTTGCAATCCCATCTCGGTGGGACCGAGATCCTTATCGGTAAGACCGAATTGCTAGGGTTTGGCAGTGGCTAATGACAAGTGAAACTCGGTGGCGCCGGATAGGAAGAATCGGTAGGACCGAGTTTGGCTTAGAGTTTAGGTCATATGTGGATATGGGAAAGTAGTTGAGGATTTTGGAGCATATCATTAAGCACATGAAGCAAGAGGCTCATTAAGCAACACCTCATCCCTCCTTAATAGTATTGGCTTTTCCTATGGACTCAATGTGATCTTGGATCACTAAAATATGAAATGAAGAGTCTTGAGCTTTTGAGCTTGAGCCAATCCATTGTCCTTAGCATTTTGAGGGTTCCATTTTCATATCCATGCCATGCCAATCATTGAGCTTTCCTGAAATAATCATCTTGGAATAGCATTAGCTCAATGAGCTATATGTTGTTATGAATTACCAAAACCACCTAGGGATAGTTGCACTTTCACATATCGAGCAGGATTCTACTGGTCGTGTACAAATGAGATGCCGAAAGATATAGTCGAAAAGTGTGAAGGCTGCCAGTTCTACTCAAACATGTCTCACAAGCATGCGTCTGCTTTGAAGACTATTCCACTTGTCTGGTCGTTTGCAGTTTGGGGGTTGGACATGGTTGGACCTTTCAAGACCAGCAGAAGTGGTTTCACTCATTTGCTTGTGGCACTTGACAAATTCACCAAATGGATTGAAGCTAAGCCTATCAAGAATCTTGATTCAAGCACTGCCATCAGTTTCATCAGAGTGCTGATATTCAGATATGGAGTCCCTCACAGTATTATCACAGATAACGGCTCCAACTTTGATTCTGATGAGGTCAGAGTGTTTTGTGCTTCCCAAGGAACTTGGCTTGATTACACATCGGTTGTGCACCCGCAGTCGAATGGGCAGGCAGAAAAGGCGAATGGTTTGATCCTTCAAGGGCTGAAACCCCGACTGATGCGCGATCTCAAGCATGTCGCTGGAGCCTGGGTGACTAAATTGCCATCCGTCCTATGAAGACTGAGAACAACTCCCAACTGGTCGATTGATTGAACTCCTTTCTTCATGGTGTATGGTGCTGAAGCTGTGCTTCTGAGTGACTTGCTGCACAACGCCCCCCAAGTGGAAATCTTCTCAAAAGCTGAAGCAGAACAGGCACGCCAAGATGCGGTTGATCTCTTGGAGGAAGAACGTGTCACATCCCTAGATCTGGTATGACCTAGGCTAGCCCTTCATGTTTGCATCATGTTTAAATTTCAGTTAAACTTGAAATAGGGGATAATAAACCCTAGCAGCAAATGAAATTCAACCAGGTTCAAACTTAAATCTTTTCAAAGACCCCAAAATGCCCTTTGAAAATGTTCATGATTTATGATAAAGGAGAAAACCCCTGACAAAAATGATGAGCATATTTCTTGGCCATTTATGGATTTTTGAATTAATTCATATTGTATTCGAGTTGGAGCAAATATATGTTATAAATATATTTAATGCTTCAATAATTCTGTTATTTTGTGAGGGGCTTTAGAATATTCCTTTCAGTCCCTGCAAAAATTATCAGAAGAAACAAAAATGATTTAGTGCTTGAACTAAATCAAAACAAATTGAAACAAATAGAAAACAGTAACTAAAATAGAAAACAGAAAGGAGAGAGAAAGGTTTTACCTGGCGCTTACCCACAGCCCCGAGGCCCAGCACTGTGCAGCCCACCTGCCCCCCTCCCCTGTAGTCTTCCTCCCGCCAGGAGGACGCGCGCGTGGCCACCGCGCGCAAGCACGCGCTCGGCCAAGTCCTGCTTGCCGTTGCTGCTGGAGGCCGCTGCGAGCGCCACGCGACCCCCCGGACCGCTCTCACTTTCCCCTCCGAATCGATCCGCTCCACTGCTCCCTCCCCCTCGCTCTTTCTCTCACCGTCGAGCGGCTGCTGTTGCCGCGGCCACCGCCTCCCCCTCGCCCTCTCTTCGAGTCCAGAAGCTCCGCCACGTCGTCCTCCACCTCTTCGTCAACCACGCGCCTCAGGAGGCCCTGGAGAGCCGCCTCGCCGCCGTCTTCATCTCCGGTCGCCGGAGATCGTCTTCGCTGCCCCGTCGTCTTCAACGCATCCCCGAGCTCGCCGACCGCCTCGTCCGAACCGCCGTGAGCTTCTACGCCATTCCCCTCTCTCCGTTTAGTCGCCTGCACGCCGTAGCCCCTTTCCCCGCCATGGCCGTAGCTCCTCACCGCCGTCTATGTCACCGCCGTTGCCCTGGCCACCGCAGCCCGCAACCGAGCACGTCACCGTGCTCCTGGTGCCACGAGGGTGCCGCAGAGCCCCTCGGGTAGCCTCCCCGTGCCCCACAGCCCGCTCTCGCTTGAAGCCCGTGCTCCGGCCGCCGCCCCGAGCTCCGCTCCGGCGAGCTCCGGCCGTCCCCGCCTCTCCCACTTGCTCCAAATGACGCGGACAAGGCTCAGCTCCTCGCCCGTGGTCTCCGCCGCCCGAATGGTCGCCGGAGGGCGATTCCCGTGCCCTCCGCTGCGTTCGGCCTCGCCGGTGGCTAAACGCCGACAGGTTTGACCGCGTCAACCTCGCTAATTAACCCCCCCTCTGTGACATTGACAAGTGGGTCAGGCCCCTGCTAATTTTAGTTAGATGTTAATTAAACTTAATTAGCTGATGATACTGACATGTGGTCCCGAGGCCACTAACTAAACTAGATTAGTTAGTTTAGACATTGACATATGGGTCCCACTGGTCAGGATTGTCCTGGACCGACCCGTTGACTCGCTGACGTCACGCCGACATCAGGCTGACGCAGTTATTCATTTTCTGGATTTAAGATTAATCAGGAAATTCCAGAAAATGATTCAAACTTCAAAAAATCATAGAAATTCAACCGTAACTCGGATTGAAATAATTTATATATGAAAAATTATCAGAAAAATACAATCTTTCCATCTGTACCAGTTTCATGCATGACAAAACAACTTATACCTGCTGTATAGGTGAAAACATATAAATGGCATATACAAGAGCTTAATTTGGAGTTGCATTTGAACCCTTGGTTCAAATGGACTTCATTCAATTTGAATAGTAGTTGCATTAGCTCAAACAGCATCACATCTTCATGCCATGTTCATGCATCATATTGTTGCATATGCTTGTGTATTGATTGTTGGCACCGTTCCTTCTCGATAGGTCCTGCTCCGGAAGTGTTCGAGAGTACCTATCAGTGAAGCAGTGCCCCCCCTCTGTTGATCTACCAGGCAAGCAAACCCCCTTGTTCATTCCGATACAATCCTACTCTCTCGCTCCTGCTCTCATTATTGCATTAGGACAACAATGATTCAACTGCTACTTTATGTTGCGGTAGTTGAACCCATTCCTCTGCATGACCTGTCATTGCCACAGTAAATAGTTAAAACCCACTAGCATGTGTAGGAGTTGATTGAGCCATGTTGTGTTCTTGCCATGCCATGCCTGCTATTGCTTAGAGTTGTGTCAGGTCTGATTCATCGGGAATGAATTGGAGTGGTACGATATGTTCTGGTGCTGAGAGTTAAGCGTGTGAACACGATTTGGTAAAGGTAGCGGTGAGAGGCCATGTAGGAGTACATGGTGGGTTGTCTCACTGGAACCGTCCTTAAGCACTGAGTTCCGTGTATGTTGTCCAATGACTAGCTACTACCATACATTGGAATGCTTAAGTGCCCCTCTCGACTTATTAGCCAACTTGATCTCTGTCTAGGAGTCGCAAATAGTTTCTGGTGTTTGTAGGTAGTGTTAGTAGTCTACCAAGTGGCACCCGGCCAGGTGGGCTTGGGACAGACTAGGCACAAGTGGCACGGTGTACCAAGCGCAGATCCATCCGGCGAAGTGGGCTTGGGAACCCTGCACATATCGTTTGGGGCCGTGAGCGACACCCCGGCCGGATCTCCTTGCGGATGGAACCCGAATAGGCGATAAACCTAGACTAGAGTCTTGTGTGGTTAGTCAGGTCGTGGCCGACACCCTCGCCAGGCTTCCGCTTGAAGGTTGCCGAGATACATGATGTGTATATGGTGATAAGTGGTGAGAGCGTGTGTGAAGAAGTACACCCCTGCAGGGTTATCATGATCTATTCGAATAGCCGTGTCCTCGGTTACGGACTTCTTGGATGCTTACGTGGTACATAGACAACTTAAAGTGGATACTCTAAAATGCTCAAGACAAGTGTGAGTGCTATGGATGGCCTTCTCATCAGGAGACGAGGATGAATCGATAGTAGTGTATTGATGTGGTGCTTAGTGGACCCGTGTGCGCTGCCTCATCTCAAAGAAGTTTCTCGTTGTCGTAGAACAGGATAGCCACTGAGTCAAAGCTGGCTTGCTGCAACTAAACCCACTTCACCTTCTTGATACAAATGCATGTATGATAGGATCTGATGTAAGTCTTGCTGAGTACCTTTGTACTCACGTTTGCTTTATTTATGTTTTGCAGATGAGACATCTGTCTCACTAGTAGTACCACTTGGA
This sequence comes from Triticum urartu, assembly GCF_056163025.1. Lineage (NCBI taxonomy): Eukaryota > Viridiplantae > Streptophyta > Magnoliopsida > Poales > Poaceae > Triticum > Triticum urartu. Next base: position 483,488,639 of record NC_141876.1, on the reverse strand, counting down.
CTTCGACGAGTAGCTTGTACCTCAGCTACGATCTTGGTCCCTTGGGAGGGACTTGTGGATAGTCAGGCTCCTCGGCCTTTTTATTTCGTAGTTGTCTGTACTCAGACATGTAATGCTTCCGTTGCTTGTATGCTCTGAATGATGGGTCATGTGACCCATGTTTGTATTTAATGCTATGTGGCTCTTCTGAGCCTTTATCTATATGAGTTTGCGTTATGTTGTGATGCCATGTTGTACAGCACATACTTGCATGTTATGCGTACGTGTGACATGTACTGCTATGTGTGGGATCCGACAATCTAGTTGTTTATCCTTGGCAGCCTCTCTTATGGGGAAATGTAGTATAGTGCTTCCTTGAGCCATAGTAGTCCTGCTAGCCCAGCACTACTGCTCAGAACACTTGACTGGCCGGCATGTGTTCCACTTCGTTCCTATTTCTGTTCCTTCGGGGAAATGTCACGCGGTGACTTCCGGAGTCCTGCCTAGCCTGCTACAGCCCGGGTTCCCCGGAGTCCTGTTAGCCCAGTGCTACAGCCCGGATTCATATGCTGTTGACCAACATGCTCGATGTGATTCATGTATGCCTGTCCCCATAGGTTAGGATCGCTTTGGGTTCACGACTAGCCATGTCGGCCCGGGTTCTCTGTCATATGGATGCTAGCGATACTATCATATGCGTGAGCCAAAAGGCGCAAACGGTCCCGGGCCATGGTAAGGCGACACCCGTGGGAATACCGTGCGTGAGGCCGCAAAGTGATATGAGGTGTTACAGGCTAGATCGGTGTGACTTAGAATCGGGGTCCCGACAGCTTTGGTATCAGAGCCTGACTGCCTATAGGACTTCCAAGCCAACCTGGTCAAAGTTGAGTCTGGAAATTCTTTAGTTATGTAAGGAATTGATTGTGGAAGTGAACGTAAGGCTCTTTTTACTCCTTATACCTCATGCCTTCTGATCTGAGTCATCCTATCTTTCCTACGGGGTTAAGGAGCTAGGCTTCCTCTTCTATCTATCAGGATCACGTGTTACTACTCCGTTGTTCATAGGATTGGTTGGTCTGAGTCGTATCCCAGTTCGAGTATCTCCGGTGTAGCCTGTTTAGTAATATTTTTGAACCTTGAGTGATGATGTTGTGGTTGGTGCTACCCGTCTTTGCAGAATGTTTCATTTTGAGCATTCTACTGCCGTTATGCTGCCGGAATTGTTCTAAGAGTTTGAGAGATACTAAATTCTTGTGCTACCCTCTGCAGCCTATAGTTGATGCTGAATCCATCCTTGTCTTGCTTGGTTTCGTTCTTCAGGATGTTGCCGGTTAACCGAAGTTCTATTTCTCGTAGCCGGAACCACGGAGATGGTAGGGATGAGGATCCTCCCGATTAGTCTTCGTCGGCAGAGTTCATGCTAGAGATGGAGTGGAACAAGTGTGAGTCTAACCGCTTGCTAGCACGTATTGAGGAGAACACCTCCCAGCAGCACAAAGAGTTTGTGTCCATTCATGACTTCATTGGCCTGAAACCACCTACCTTCCATCATTCCATTGAACCACCTGATGCAGATGACTGGCTCCGTAGTATCACACACAAGCTGCGTTCTACGAACGTAGCTGAAGGTGACAAGGTCACCTATGCTGCTTATCACCTGGAAGGTCCTGCTAGTATTTGGGGGCAGAACTATGAGGCTATGCTTCCAGCTGGCCAGATACCCACCTGGAGAGATTTCATTGAGGCTTTTCGCGAGCATCACATCCCTCAGGCTCTCATTTACCACAAGGGAGAAGAGTTTTGTAGTTTCACCTAGAGTAAGATGGCTGTTGATGCTTATAGTAGAGAATTTGAGAACCTTGCCCGCTATGCTACAAAAGAAGTGTCCACAGATGCCAAGAAGTAGGCTAGGTTCCAGAAGGGTCTCAACCCCAAGTTGTGTCGTGATCTCCACTTGCATCATTGCAGTACATTCCACGCTCTTGTGAACAAGGCCATTAATGCAGAGACAGCTCAACTCACCTACGAGGAATCTCGTAAGCACACCCGTGATTTGGGTTCTTCCTCCGGTTCTAGTTCTCAGAAGCGCCGGATTTGGGTTCCGAACTCCGCTCTTCCACCCGGTTATACACCAAGGCCTTCTTGTGTGGCACGTCACCCAGTTCAACCATATGCTATACCCATGCCTATTGGTAGACCACTTGTCAATGCGGCTCCTTGTCCTACCTCCAAGATTTGTTACAAGTGCGGAGAGCCAGGCCACATTACCCGTATTTGCACTCAGACTCGTGTTGCTCCACCCCAGCCCGAGAAGTCTGTTGGCCGTGGTAGTAAGCCTTCACACCAGATGATCAGTGCCAAGTCAGCTCCCACTGAACTTGGACGTGTGCATCACGTCTCAGCTAAAGACGCTCATGATGATCCAGATGTCGTTCTTGGTACACTCCTTGTCAACTGTCACCCAGTTTCGGTTCTATTCAATACCGGGGCATCTCACTCCTTCATTTCTGAAAGTTATGCCCGTTTGCACGACATGTCATTTTGTGATATGCCCTCCCCACTACTCATTCAAACTCCTGGATCCAAGTGGCAAACTTCTAGGATAAGTTATGGCAATGAAATACATGTTGACAGACTTGTATTTCTAGCTTCCTTGATATCCCTCAAGTCTTCAGATATTAACATCATCTTGGGTATGGACTGGATGAAAGCTCATTATGCCAAGATTGACTCTTACACCAGGTCTGTTCAGCTCACACACCCCTCTGGCAAGATAGTCACTGTCTCCACCAAAATTGCAAGGCGTCAACTATATTCTCTAAATGCCAGCCCTCTTCCAGACCTTGAAGATATCCCGGTAGTCCGCGACTTTCCGGATGTCTTTCCAGAGGAACTGCCAGGTATTCCACCTGACAGAGATGTAGAGTTTGTTATAGATCTTATCCCTGGAACCGCCCCAATTTCTAGGAGACCTTACAAGATGGCACCCTTAGAGCTAGCCGAGCTTAAGAAACAACTTGATGAGTCCTTGCAAAAGGGTTTCATCCGTCCTAGTTCTTCTCCCTGGGCTTGCCCCGTTCTCTTCGTCAAGAAGAAGGATGGTACGGACCGAATGGTTGTAGATTATCGTCCCGTTATTTTGGTCACGATAAAGAACAAGTATCCGCTCCCCAGGATCAACGATCTGTACGATCAGCTCGCTGGATCCTCAGTCTTCGCCAAGATGGATTTGAGGTTAGGCTACCACCAAATCAAGATCAGAAACGGGTACATTCCTAAGACGGCTTTCGTCACTCGTTATGGCCAGTACGAGTACACCGTCATGTCCTTCGGTCTAACCAATGCTCCAGCTACATTCTCCCGCTTGATGAACTCGATCTTCATGGAGTACCTAGATAAGTTCGTCATGGTTTACCTCGATGATATCCTTATTTACTCGAAGAACGAGGAAGAGCATGCCGAACATCTTAGACTTGTGTTAGAAAAACTCAGAGAACACCGCCTTTACGCCAAGTTCTCCAAGTGCGAATTTTGGTTGCCAGAAGTGACCTATCTCGGCCACGTAATCTCTGGTAAGGGCATTGCTGTCAATCCCGAAAGAGTTCGAGCCGTTCTTGATTGGACTCCACCTGAAACGGTTAAGCAAGTTAGGAGTTTCCTTGGCCTAGCCAGTTATTGTCGCCGCTTCGTTGAGAACTTCTCCAAAGTGGCCAAACCTCTCATGGAACTTCTCAAGAAAGATAAAAAGTTTGAGTGGTCCCCACAGTGTGAGTATAGTTTTCAGGAACTGAAAAGACGCCTGACTTCTGCTCCCGTACTTGTGCCACCGGATTTCACTAAAGACTTTGTTATCTACTGCGACGCCTCACGACAGGGACTAGGTTGCATTCTTATGCAAGATCGCCATGTGATTGCCTATGCATCTCGACAGTTGCATCCACATGAGGAGAATTATCCTACACATGATCTAGAGCTTGCAGCCATAGTCTATGCACTTAAGACCTGGCGACATTACCTTCTCGGTAAACGTTGCGAGATATACACTGACCACCAGAGTCTCAAGTACATCTTCACCCAACCAGATTTGAACCTTAGGCAAAGATGTTGGTTGGAGTTGATCTCAGATTACGACTTAGGAATTACCTACACCCCAGGCAAGGGGAATGTCATGGCTGATGCGCTAAGTCGTAAGTCCTATTGCAACAATCTCATGTTGCAACAGGGCCAGCCACTTCTCCACGAGGAATTATGTAAGCTTAACCTTCACATTGCTCCTCACGGATTCCTTTCTACCTTGGTGGCGAAACCTACCCTTGAGGATCAGATCATTACTGATCAGAAGTTTGATAGGGGTGTTATCCGCATCAAGAGAAACATTAAGAAGGGAGTTGGTGGATGTTTCTCTATGGATGATCGAGGTGTTGTTTTCTTTGAGAATCGCTTGGTGATTCCCAAGAACCAACATCTGCGACAACTGATTCTTAAGGAGGCACATGAATCCCCTCTCACGATTCATCCCGGTAGTACTAAGATGTATCAGGACCTACGCCAGAGGTTCTGGTGGACTAGGATGAAGAGAGAAATTGCTCAGTTCATTGCTAACTGTGACGTTTGTCGTCGCGTTAAGGCAGAGCATCAAAGGCCTGCTGGCACCCTTCAACCTTTAGCTATTCCTTAGTGGAAATGGGATAAAGTTGGTATGGACTTCATCACCGGCTTTCCCAGGACCAAGAGAGGGAATAATTCTATCTTCGTAGTCATTGATCGTCTTTCCAAAGTGGCTCACTTCCTACCCGTTCGAGAGAGTATCACTGCTAGTCAGCTCGCTGACTTATATATTTCTCGAATAGTATCACTTCATGGTGTTCCACTAGAGATCAATTCAGACCGTGGTAGTCTTTTCACCTCTCATTTCTGGGAGAGTTTCCAAACTGCCATGGGCACCCATCTTTCCTTCAGTACCGCTTTCCACCATCAATCAAGTGGTCAGGTGGAAAGGGTCAACCAAATTCTCGAAGACATGCTTAGAGCTTGTGTTATATCCTTCACTATGGATTGGGAGAAGTGTCTTCCCTTCGCCGAGTTTGCTTATAACAATAGCTACCAGTCCAGCCTCAAGAAAGCTCCTTTTGAGGTTCTGTATGGATGAAGATGTCGAACACCTTTGAACTGGTCAGAAACCGGTGAGAGACAATTCTTTAGACCGGATATGATCCAGGAGGCAGAAGACCAAGTTCGCATCATTCGTGAGAACTTGAAAACAGCCCAATCTCGTCAAAAGAGCCAGTATGACCGTAGTCATAAGGAAGTGGCTTATGAAATTGGCGACAAGGCTTACCTTCGGGTTACCCCTTTGAAGGGTACCCATTGTTTCGGTATCAAGGGCAAGTTGGCTCCTCGCTACATTGGTCCTTTTCGCATTCTCGCTAAACAAGGAGAGGTTGCCTACCAGTTGGGACTACCCCCACATCTTTCTCGAGTTCATGATGTCTTCCACGTCTCTCAACTCAGGCGTTGCTTCTCGGATTCCATCCGCGGAGTGGACCACGAAACGCTTGATCTCCAAGATAACCTCACTTATCGAGAGTACCCCGTTAGCATTCTGGATCAAGCAGAGCATGTCACTCGACGTCATAACATCAAGTTTCTCAAGGTTCGGTGGTCTCATCACTTCGAGAGAGAAGCTACCTGGGAGCGTGCAGATCGTCTTCGACTGGAGTACCCCACTTTCTTCCCTCCGACTCCTGAATCTTGGGACGAGATTCTTTCGAGTGGGGCCGAGTTGTCACATCCCTAGTTCTGGTATGACCTAGGCTAGCCCTTCATGTTTGCATCATGTTTAAATTTCAGTTAAACTTGAAATAGGGGATAATAAACCCTAGCAGCAAATGAAACTCAACCAGGTTCAAACTTAAATCTTTTCAAAGACCCCAAAATGCCCTTTGAAAATGTTCATGATTTATGATAAAGGTGAAAACCCCTGCCAAAAATGATGAGCATATTTCTTGGCCATTTATGGATTTTTGAATTAATTCATATTGTATTTGAATTGGAGCAAATATATGTTATAAATATATTTAATGCTTCAATAATTCTGTTATTTTGTGAGGGGCTTTAGAATATTCCTTTCAGTCCCTGCAAAAATTATCAAAAGAAACAAAAATGATTTAGTGCTTGAACTAAATCAAAACAAATTGAAACAAATAGAAAACAGTAACTAAAACAGAAAACAGAAAGGAGAGAGAAAGGTTTTACCTGGCGCTTACCCACAGCCCCGAGGCCCAGCACTATGCAGCCCACCTGGCTTGGTCCTGTGCCAGCCCAACCCACCTGCCCCCTCCCCTGTCGTCTTCCTCCCGCCAGGAGGACGCACGCGTGGCCGCCCCGCGCGAGCACGCGCTCGGCCAGCTCTTGCTTGCCGCTGCTGCTGGAGGCCGCTGCGAGCACCACGCGACCCCCCCGGACCGCTCTCACTTTCCCCTCCGAATCGATCCGCCCCTCTGCTCCCTCCCCCTCGCTCTTTCTCTCACCGTCGAGCGGCTGCCGTTGCCGTGGCCACCGCCTCCCCCTCGCCCTCTCTTCGAGTGCAGAAGCTCCGCCACGTCGTCCTCCACCTCTTCGTCAAGCCACGCGCCTCGGGAGGCCCTGGAGAGCCGCCTCGCCGCCGTCTTCATCTCCGGTCACCGGAGATCGTCTTCGCCGCCCCGTCGTCTTCAACGCGTCCCCGAGCTCGCCGACCGCCTTGTCCAAACCGCCGTGAGCTTCTATGCCATTCCCCTCTCTCCGTTTAGCCGCCTGCACGCCGTAGCCCCTTTCCCCGTCGTGGCCGTAGCTCCTCGCCGCCGTCTATGTCGCCGCCGTCGCCCTGGCCACTGTAGCCCGCAACCGAGCATGTCACCGTGCTCCTGGTGCCACGAGGGTGCCGCAGAGCCCCTCGGGTGGCCTCCCCGTGCCCCACAGCCCGCTCCCGCTTGAAGCCCGTGCTCCGGCCGTCCCCGCCTCTCCCACTTGCTCCAAATGACGCGGACGAGGCTCAGCTCCTCGCCCTTGGTCTCCGCCGCCCGAATGGTCACTGGAGGGCAATTCCCGTGCCCTCCGCCGTGTTCGGCCGCGCCGGCAGGTTTGACCGCGTCAACCCCGCTAATTAACCCCCCTCTGTTACATTGACAAGTGGGCCAGGCCCCTGCTAATTTTAGTTAGATGTTAATTAAACTTAATTAGCTGATGATACTAACATGTGGGCCCGAGGCCACTAACTAAACTAGATTAGTTAGTTTAGACACTGACATATGGGTCCCACTAGTCAGGATTGACCTGGACCGACCCGTTAACTCGCTGACGTCACGCTGTCGTCAGGCTGATGCAGTTATTCATTTTCTGGAATTAAGATTAATCAGGAAATTCCAGAAAATGATTCAAACTTCAAAAAATCATAGAAATTCAACCGTAGCTCGGATTGAAATAATTTATATATGAAAAATTATCAGAAAAATACAATCTTTCCATCTGTACCAGTTTCATGCATGACAAAACAACTTCTACCTGCTGTATAGGTGAAAACATATAAATGGCATTTATAAGAGCTTAATTTGGAGTTGCATTTGAACCCTTGGTTCAAATGGACTTCATTCAATTTGAATACTAATTGCATTAGCTCAAACAGCATCACATCTTCATGCCATGTTCATGCATCATATTGTTGCATATGCTTGTGTATTGATTGTTGGCACCGTTCCTTCTCGATAGGTCCTGCTCCGGAAGTGTTCGAGAGTACCTATCAGTGAAGCAGTGCCCCCCCTCTGTTGATCTACCAGGCAAGCAAACCCCCTTGTTCATTCCAATACAATCCTACTCTCTCGCTCCTGCTCTCATTATTGCATTAGGACAACAACGATTCAACTGCTACTTTATGCTACGGTAGTTGAACCCATTCCTATGCATGACCTGTCATTGCCATAGTAAATAGTTAAAACCCACTAGCATGTGTAGGAGTTGATTGAGCCATGTTGTGTTCTTGCCATGCCATGCCTGCTATTGCTTAGAGTTGTGTCAGGTCTGATTCATCGGGAATGAATTGGAGTGGTACGATATGTTCTGGTGCTGAGAGTTAAGCGTGTGAACACGATTTGGTAAAGGTAGCGGTGAGAGGCCATGTAGGAGTACATGGTGGGTTGTCTCACTGGAACCGTCCTTAAGCACTGAGTTCCGTGTATGTTGTCCAATGACTAGCTACTACCACACATTGGAATGCTTAAGTGCCCCTCTTGACTTATTAGCCAACTTGATCTCTGTCAAGGAGTCGCAAATAGCTTCTGATGTTTGTAGGTAGTGTTAGTAGTCTACCAAGTGGCACCCGGCCAGGTGGGCTTGGGACAGACTAGGCACAAGTGGCACGGTGTACCAAGCGCAGATCCATCCGGCGAGGTAGGCTTGGGAACCCTGCACATATCGTTTGGGGCCGTGAGCGACACCCCAGCCGGATCTCCTTGCGGATGGAACCCGAATAGGCGATAAACCTGGACTAGAGTCTTGTGTGGTTAGTCAGGTCGTGGCCGACACCCTCACCAGGCTTCCGCTTGAAGGTTGCCGAGATACATGATGTGTATATGGTGATAAGTAGTGAGAGCGTGTGTGAAGAAGTACACCCCTGCAGGGTTATCATGATCTATTCGAATAGCCCTGTCCTCGGTTACGGACTTCTTGGATGCTTACGTGGTACATAGACAACTTAAAGTGGATACTCTAAAATGCTCAAGACAAGTGTGAGTGCTATGGATGGCCTTCTCATCAGGAGACGAGGATGAATCGATAGTAGTGTATTGATGTGGTGCTTAGTGGACCCGTGTGCGCTGCCTCATCTCAAAGAAGTTTCTCGTTGTCGTAGAACAGGATAGCCACTGAGTCAAAGCTGGCTTGCTGCAACTAAACCCACTTCACCTTCTTGATACAAATGCATGTATGATAGGATCTGATGTAAGTCTTGCTGAGTACCTTTGTACTCACGTTTGCTTTATTTATGTTTTGCAGATGAGACATCTGTCTCACTAGTAGTACCACTTGGACTTCGACGAGTAGCTTGTACCTCAGCTACGATCTTGGTCCCTTGGGAGGGACTTGTGGATAGTCAGGCTCCTCGGCCTTTTTATTTTGTAGTTGTCTGTACTCAGACATGTAATGCTTCCGTTGCTTGTATGCTCTGAATGATGGGTCATGTGACCCCTGTTTGTATTTAATGCTATGTGGCTCTTCTGAGCCTTTATCTATATGAGTTTGCGTTATGTTGTGATGCCATGTTGTACAGCACATACTTGCATGTTATGCGTACGTGTGACGTGTACTGCTATGTGTGGGATCCAACAATCTAGTTGTTTATCCATGGCAGCCTCTCTTATGGGGAAATGTAGTTTAGTGCTTCCTTGAGCCATAGTAGTCCTGCTAGCCCAACACTACTGCTCAGAACACTTGACTGGCCGGCATGTGTTCCACTTTGTTCCTATGTTTGTCCCTTCGGGGAAATGTCACGCGGTGACTTCCGGAGTCCTGCCTAGCCTGCTACAGCCCAGGTTCCTCGGAGTCCTGTTAGCCCAGTGCTACAGCCCGGATTCATATGCTGTTGACCGACATGCTCGATGTGATTCATGTATGCATGTCCCCATAGGTTAGCATCGCTTTGGGTTCATGACTAGCCTTGTCGGCCCGGGTTCTCTGTCATATGGATGCTAGCAATACTATCATATACGTGAGCCAAAAGGCACAAACGGTCCCGGGCCATGGTAAGGCGACACCCGTGGGAATACCGTGCGTGAGGCCGCAAAGTGATATGAGGTGCTACAGGCTAGATCGGTGTGACTTAGAATCGGGGTCCCGACAGAACGAGAGATGGCTCTGATCCGATTGACCATCTATCAACAAGACCTGCGTCGATTCCACGCCTGAAATGTCAGAGGTCGAGCATTCCAGGAAGGACACCTTGTGCTCCGAGTGCACCAGAAACAACCTCACAAACTCGCTCATGCCTAGAAAGGACCCTTCATGATCACCAAGGTGCTCCACAATGGAGCGTATCACCTCTACAACATAGCCAAGAAAGAAGACGAGGCACGCTTGTGGAATGCGGAGCTACTCCACTGTTGTTATACCTAAACACTCAGATCGACGAGTTGTAATAAGAATCCTTCAATTTTCTTATCAAAGACAAGATTTTCATGGTATCTTAATGATTCCTATCCCATAAACATATGTGTTCAAGTCCCCCAGTGGGTGGCTTACCCGCGAATCCAATTCGCCTAAGTTTCAAAAACGCTCCGAGTGAAGAGCAGCCCTCTCATTGGGGGCTTAGTTGCGAATCCGATTCACCTAAGTTTCAAAAACTACTCCGAGTGGAGGGAGACTGAGGGAGTCCAAGATTAGGGGGTCTCCGGACAGCCGGACTCTATCCTTTGGTCGGACTGTTGGACTATGAAGATACAAGATTGAAGACTTTGTCCCGTGTCCGGATGGGACTCTCCTTGGCGTGGAAGGCAAGCTAGGTAGTGCGGATATGGATATCTCCTCCTTTGTAACCGAACTTGTGTAACCCTAACTGTCGGTGTCAAAACCGGCGGATCTCGGGTAGGGGGTCCCGAACTGTGCGTCTAGGCCGGATGGTAATAGGAGGCAGGGGACACGAAGTTTTACCCAGGTTCGGGCCCTCTTGATGGAGGTAAAACCCTACGTCCTGCTTGATTAATATTGATGATATGGGTAGTACAAGAGTAGATCTACCACGAGATCAGAGAGGCTAAACCCTAGAAGCTAGCCTATGGTATGATTGTTGTTGTCCTACGGACTAAAACCCTTCGGTTTATATAGACACCGGAGAGGGTTAGGGTTACACAAGGTCGGTTACAAAGGAGGAGATATCCATATACGTATTGCCTAGCTTGCCTTCCACGCCAAGTAGAGTCCCATCCGGACATGAGACGAAGTCTTCAATCTTGTATCTTCGTAGTCTAACAGTCCGGCCAATGGAGATAGTCCGGCTATCCGGAGACCCCCTAATCCAGGACTCCCTCAGTAGCCCCTGAACCAGGCTTCAATGACGATGAGTCCGGCACGCAATATTTTCTTTGGCATTGCAAGGCGGGTTCTTTCTCCGAATACATCACAGAAGAATTTGAATATGAGGATAATGTCCGACCCTGCAAAATAAGTTCCACATTCCACTGTAGAGAGAATAATATTTTCGCAGATCTAATTTGCTGGCTTGTTTTGGCAGCATGACATTATGTCATGGCCCGGTGATTATTCGAACCGTTTCTTTTAACCAGCCTCGCACATAATGCGAGGCAGATTTTTGACACGTCTTGTCAAAGCAGAGATCGTGTCCCCTTATTACGGGATTCTCATCAATACGGGCGTGGGTAACCCAACCGCTCCATCAATTGCAGCGCTTGGGGGATAAGCGAGTTTTACCAGGCAAGTGGGGACGCTTAGTTTCGTCCGCTCATATAAAGGGATAAGGATTCACCTTTCAATCAACGCCTTCTTCCTCCTTTACTCATCCGTTTTAGCACACTCTAAGCTCTAGCGCCCAAGTCCACACTTCCACCTCAACCTTCTCCAACCATGTCCGGAGCGGGAGGCAAGTGGATGGTCTCCTCCGTCATGGAGGGAGACATCAAAAAATTGCGCGGAGCCGGATACTTAGCCGCGAACATCGCGCATTGGCTTCCCGCTGCGGGGCAGATCGTCCCTACCGCGGAACCTTACGAGAGGGTAATTTTCCTTCACCACTTCCTCTGCGGAGTAGGGTATCCCGTCCATCCATTCGTCTGTGGTCTCATGTTTTACTACGGGCTGGACTTTCATGATCTGGCCCCGAACTTCATCCTCAACATTTCGGCGTTCATCATCGTGTGTGAGGCTTTCCTCCGCATCCGGCCCCACTTCGGCCTGTGGTTAAAGACCTTCAATATCAAGCCGAAGGTAGTACGAGGCCAACAAGCAGAATCCGGCGGAGCCATGGTGGGCAACATGCCCAACGTCATATGGCTCGAAGGCTCCTTCGTGGAGACAATAAAGGGATGGCAATTGGCGTGGTTCTACATCACCGAGCCGCGCGACGCCAAATGGGCGGCACCCCCTGAGTTTCGATCTGGATTCCCAACACGGATCACTTCCTGGAAAGAGAAGGGATTGTCGCGGGGTTCATCGGTGGAGCTGGATGGACTCCAGAAATGTATCTGGAGCATGGCGAGCAAAAAGCTCAGGCTTGTCAACATAATCCAAGTTATGCTCATCCGCCGGACCCTCCCGTGTCAACAACGGGATTTTACCTTGTGGGAGTTCGACCCGGCCCAGCACCAGACTCTGAGTGAGCTCTTCGACACAACGCACAAGGACGCCTGGAAGGCGCTGTTCAAGGGCGCCGAGGTCCCCCCTTCTCTCGCCGAGGACCGAGGACTAAGCGCAAAGCACCTAGCGCATCCGGTGAGTTCGATATGTCTCATAGGTCATTTATTTTCCCCAGTTTAATTATGCGCGGGGTCTAATCTCCCTGCCTTTGATAGGACTGGGTGGAGATGTCGGGGCAGATTAACTGTCCGGCCCCTTTGCCCGAAGACACTGGGAGCGCTCTCCTGACGGAGATGCTGACTCCGGCTCCTTACAAGGTGCCAGAGAAGACCAAGAAGGCCAAGGGAACCCGAAAGCATACCCGGTGCCAGGTATTATCGGACTCATCGTCCGATAACTCTGTGGCACACTCCTCCCCCGAAGACGAGGAAGAAGAAGATGATGCTCCCCCACCGACAGGGGGAGACAAGAAAAGGAAGGCCGCCCCTACTGGGGAGGCCGGGGGGTCCAAGAAGGGAACGACTCTTCTTCCGGATAGTTCGACCGCCGCCGACGAAGGCGAAGACGAGTGGTTGCCCAGGGTCAAGCCCCCGGGGAGATCATAAGTATTCGGATACTAGAGTAACTCATAGGATTCCTTTATCACACTGCTTTCCCTAATCGCCGAACATGATTATGTAGGCCGCCACGAGCCAATATCGAGGTATCATCGGACGGCTCCCTAGGCTCGTCGGACATGGATAGTGATCCGGTCCCGACTGCCACCTCCCCTCATCCTACCGACAACGCCGAGGTGTTGTCTCAAGAGGCACCGGATCGAGGGGAGACAGTCCCGGAGGCGCCCCAAGGCGACCTTCCGGACTCCGGGAGCCGAGGGGATGGGGCCCCCGAGAGCTCCGAGTTCGGCCCTCAGCCGAACACCGTGCCGGACCCTCCAGCGATTCCGGGCTCGGGCAGGCAGCCTCCTTCTAAGAGGGGCAAGACGCTTGTGCCGGTGACCTCTGTTCATCCAGAGGCACCGGACAATCTGCTGGAAGCGCTTCGCACCGCTTCCATCGACGAGGAGCACCACACTATCATGAGTGCGGTGATCCAGAAGGTTCAGTCCGCCAAGAGCGGATTGACTGAAGCCTGTGCCAGCCTTCTAACAGGCTTCGAGGTAAGTGTTTTAAAATGTAGTAGAAATATTACCGCATAGATAGTAGCCCCTGATGGTTTGTTCGGTGTTCACAAAGAAAAGACGAACAGAGGATCAAATAATATCGCAGGAGTCTAATATAAGTATGTCAATATGCATATCCAGGCTTCGCTGCTGGCGTCCGCCGCACTGACTGCGGAGGTCGCCGTACTGAAGCAGGCCCTCGAGGGCTCCCGGAAAGAGCTCGGCCTTGCTAAGAGGCAGCTCGAGGAGAACAAGGGTAAGTAATACGCCGTTTATAGATATGTATATATATATATGTAAAAAAGGACGCGATTGCCAAATGACAGGATCATTGTATGTTTGTCAGGGGCCACGGCCGAGGTGGCGACCCTGAAGCAAGCGCTAACCCAGGCCGAAGATAAAGCAGCCCAGGAGCGCACCGAGCGAGAGAAGCACGAGGCTCGGGTGGGCGAGGTGCAGCAAGAGCTCCAGGCTCTTGTGACGAAGCACGAGGCGTTGGAGCTTGACTCCAAGACGCGGGAGTCTGAGCTTGCCGCGGCCCTCAAGAGCGCAAAAAGTGCCAAGGCCGAAGCCCAAAAGGCCCTCCAAGAGATCGACGCGATGAAGAAGATAGCGGCGGGTAAGGCTTTCTATATGCAAAGCAAGCATGTAAAAGTAAATTACCGATTACTTACCCAGATCCGGAGCTCTTCAGGAGCATTCGCAGATTTGCTCCGCAGTGTGTCCGATGCAGCACAATTTTACCAGGCCGAGGACAGAAGCTCGATGGAGAAGCTGTTCTGGTCTCAGTATGCTGAGACCGAACATCCGGTGCCGATGAGCGACCAGCTGAAGCAGATGGTCGAGCTACATAAGGCGGCCGATCAGGCCATGAAGGGCTTTATAGTCCGGCTGTGGCCTGGCGACGCCCTTCTGAACAGCTTCTTCGGCCTGGTGAGGCGGCTTGTGGATGCCTGCCCATGGCTGGAGGTCGTCAAGCGATCCGTCTGCATTGAAGGTGCACGCCGGGCTTTTGCCCGTGTGAAATTGCAGTGGGTCAAGCTAGACGCCGTGAAGCTGATCAAGGAGGGGCCGCCGGAGGGCAGGGAGCACCACCACCCCGAGATGTACTACGAGGGTGTTCTGCCGGGTGCCCGTCTCATCGTGGATGAGTGCCCAAAAGATGTAATATTTGAATGAGACTTGCTCGTGTGATCCTGTATGATGAACACTTGTTTCATATGCACTATGCAACGCTTGTTTGAATTTAAAATATTACCTTCTATTTGGCCGTTTATCCAATCTGAGAGATGGCTAGTCCTCGGCTTCTGCCCCCATGCCGCTAGTGCTGGGGTGTTCGGGATAAACCTGAGCACTCTTGTTCCCATATTTGGGTCCTTCGAGGGAGGTGCTCAGCACAACGAACAAGGCAACCGGACTAATAAAGCTTTATCAGTCTCACTTAGCCATAGAATTCTATAATTTTAAATTTCGGCGAAGCCCCTGGTATTCGGAAGGCCAAATTCGGGGCGCGATACACGCCTGTAAGCCAGACAGGGCCGGCCCCTCGCCCTAAGCGGCATAAGTCTTTAGGGACTCGAAAAAAAACCACGCCAAACAGCGACCAGTCTCTCGCCTTATCATGACAGTCAGTTTTAGCTTTTTCTACTGAGGTGCTAAACCCAGCAGAACCGGGGCACAATCGCAATAGTTCTCCTAGCGCTACCTTAGCCCATAGAGCGGAACGTAAGGTACCAAAACATAGGAGCCGGGCAAACCCAACATTTGACCAAAGACATGATTCGGAGCTGATGCATATAATGCTATAAGTTCGGGGTGCTGCACTTGTGAAAGTGTTCGGACTTTTCACACCGCATTGTGGGGTACGTAAGCCCCTGGTGTATTGGCCGTACCAGAGTGTACGGTTGCAAGGCGTCATTAAAGAACACACACACACACACACACATATATATATATATAACAAGAATGCAATAATAGTCGTAATGTCATGCATTGTTTATTAAAAAAATTGCGTTAAGGCAGAGTGATACAGATAGTGCGATAAGCAAAGAGTAGGACTATGTCCCTTCCAAGGGCAAGCTGAGGAATGATATTGAATTGAATATTTCACTCGTTACTGTAATCAACCTGGGAATTCCATGGTATAACGTAGTTGTCTGCCTCCTTGGTTGCTGCATCATGTGTTCGGCAATAGTGCGGTCGGGCAGTGTTTCCAGAGATTAAGGTCCTGAAAAGAAAAAAAGAAAAAAAAGCCAAACGGGAAGCCCCTAGTGTGGTTTAGGCCGCGTTTTGGCGCGTGCCGCAGTTGTGCCCCCCTCCCCACCTGTGCCCATGGTATTTTTAATGCGTAATTATGTACGCGTGGTACGAATATCGCCGTTGGATTGGGATTGGGGTGGCCGCCGCATTGCTACGCGAGCTCAGATCGCGCTAGGCGGTCTATTTGCCAATTGCCCCGAGCGCGCTTGAAGGTGTCCGGGCTTTGAAGCGCCGAACTGGTTGATTGCCTTGAGAGGCTGCTTTGTGCTTCTGCTGCGAGGGCCGTGGTGTGCTCCTCAGTTTGAGAGAGCGCTCTGTGTTTCCATTGACTGTAATAACTCCGCGAGGTCCTGGCATCTTGAGCTTGAGGTATGCATAATGCGGTACCGCATTGAATCTAGCAAATGCGGTTCGCCCGAGCAGCGCGTGATAACCACTGCGGAACGGGACTATATCAAAGATTAACTCTTCGCTTCAGAAGTTATCCAGGGATCCGAAGACCACTTCCAGTGTAATTGAGCCTGTGCAATGGGCTTCTACACCTGGAATGACGCCCTTAATGGTCGTTTTTGTGGGTTTGATCCTTGAGGGGTAAATACCCATTTTGTGCACTGTGTCCTGATAAAGCAGGTTCAGGCTGCTGCCGCTGTCCATAAGGACTCGAGTGAGGTGAAATCCGTCGATGATTGGGTCTAGGACTAGTGCGGCGAATACGCCATGACGGATACTAGTGGGGTGGTCCTTGCGATCGAAGGTGATCGGGCAGGAGGACCAAGGGTTGAACTTTGGGGCGACTGGCTCCAACGCATATACGTCCCTAAGCGCACGCTTGCGCTCCCTCTTGGGGATGTGGGTTGCGTATATCATGTTCACCGTCCGCACTTGCAGGGGAAACCTCTTCTGTCGTCTAGTGTGCGGCTGCCGGGGCTCCTCCTCGTCATCGCTATGCGGCCCCTTGTCCTTGTTTTCGGCAATTAACTTGCCGGCCTGCTTGAACACCCAACAATCCCTGTTGGTGTGATTGGCTGGCTTGTCTGGGGTGCCGTGTATTTGACACGAGCGATCGAGTATACGGTCCAAGTTGGACGGGCCCGACGTACTTTGTTTGAATGCCTTTTTCTGCTGACCGGGTTTAGAGCCTTTGAATCCGGCATTGACTGCCGTATCCTCAGTATTTTCGCCGTCCTTGGTATCTGAGGTACCATGGTTCTTTGATATGTTATTACTATGAGCCAGCCAGCTGTCTTCTCCCACACAAAAGCGGGTCATGAGTGTCGTGAGAGCTGCCATAGATTTCGGCTTTTCCTGACCAAGGTGCCGAGCTAGCCACTCATCTCGGATATTGTGCTTGAAAGCCGCTAAGGCCTCCGCATCTGGACAGTCGACGATTTGATTTTTCTTTGTAAGGAACCGAGTCCAGAATTGCCTGGCCGACTCTTCTGGCTGTTGAATTATGTGGCTCAAGTCATCGGCGTCTGGTGGTCGCACATAAGTTTGCTGAAAGTTGTCGAGGAATATGGCTTCCAGATCTTCCCAACAGCTAATGGAGTCCGCTGGCAAGCTGTTAAGCCAATGCCGCGCTGGTCCTTTGAGCTTTAGTGGGAGGTATTTGATGGCGTGTAAGTCATCACCGCGGGCCATGTGGACGTGGAGGAGGAAGTCCTCAATCCATACCGCGGGATCTGTTGTGGCGTCGTATGATTCAATGTTTACAGGTTTGAAACCTTCTGGGAATTGATGTTCCATTACTTTGTCTGTGAAGCATAAGGGGTGTGCGGCGCCTCTGTATTGGGCTATATCTCGACGCAGCTTGAATGGGTCTTGCCCGCTGTGTTCGGCCCGGCCGGATTTGCTTTTACTGTATCCGGCGTGACGTTTGTCGTTTCGCAGAGTGGTGCGCCCTCGTGATCCATAGATCGATCTTGAATGCTTTGCCTTCTCCAATATGTCTCGCAGGTTTGGCGTATCTCCCCATGCCTTTTTATTTGAATGGCATTGGGGTGGAGGCTGAGCTTTTGGCTGGAATGCCTCTCTATCGCGGCCGTGAGGTGGCCGATCCGCCGTATCATACGCTTCTTCGTCTAGTCGGGGTAGTAACCTGCGCCTTGGGTAACTCTTGGAGGGGCGCTCGAGTTTATATTCCTCGGCCGCGAGGACTTTAGTCCATTTGTCAGCTAGCAGATCTTGATCAGCTTGAAGCTGCTGCTGCTTTTTCTTCAAGCTATTTGCCGTGGCCATAAGCCGGCACTTGAAGCGCTCTTGTTCGACGGGATCCTCTGGGACGGTGAATTCATCGTCGCCGAGGCTTGCCTCATCTTCTGAGGGGGGATGTAATTGTCATCCTCCTCCTCTCCATCTGCCGCTCTCTCAGGAGAGCTGGCTCCTTCATCCTCCTGCTCTAAATCTTACTGGAGGGGATTGTTGTTGTCTTCGGCACTATCCGGAGTATTATTATCTCCTGTGCCGGTATCACCACTTTTGCTTTGGCGGGACTTAGATCGGCGCCGCTGACGTCGGCGCTTGGGTTGCTTCTTGGAGGGGTCATCCTCCTCTATCTCGTCGCCATTGCCTTCGTTGGGTGTATCCACCATGTATATGTCATATGATGAGGTGGCCTTCCAGTGCCCTATAGGTGCTGGTTCATGTTCGTCTCCTACATCGTCGTCCATACCGTCGATGTCTTCGGAGTCGAAGTCGAGCATGTCGGTTAAATCATCGACAGTGGCTACGAAGTGGGTGGGCATCGAATTTCTTCGTCGTCCGCATCCCAATCCTGTTGGCCATAATCCGGCCAGGGCTCTCCTGACAAAGAGAGAGATCTTAGTGAACTCAGAATGTCGCCGAAGGGTGAGTGCTGAAAGATATCCGCGGAGGTGAATTCCATGATCGGTGCCCAATCGGATTCGATTGGCAGGGGCGCGGGCAGTTCGGAGTCAGAAAGAGAGTCCAGCACCTTGGAGTCATGGGCTGCGCAGAGGATTATGCTGGTGTTTGGCTCGATCGCCATTGATACTGCAGCCCCTGAGGCGGTGTCTAACAACCCGTCCTCGATTGGCGCAGTTGGCTCCGAGCTAAGGGTCGGAG
Source organism: Triticum urartu (assembly GCF_056163025.1). Taxonomy (NCBI): domain Eukaryota; kingdom Viridiplantae; phylum Streptophyta; class Magnoliopsida; order Poales; family Poaceae; genus Triticum; species Triticum urartu. The sequence goes on along the minus strand of NC_141876.1, from coordinate 483,469,819 downwards.
CTGATGCGGGCGCGGCCTCTGGGTTACTGTTCGGCGGCAGAGCTAGGTCATACCCATCGCGACAGTGCGGCGCGCCCGGCTATGGCTCGAATTCGTCGAAGATCAAGTCTTCGCGGATGTCGGCCGTGTAGTTCAAACATCAAAATCTGACCTGATGGCCAGGGGCATAGCTTTTAATCTGCTCCAGATGGCCAAGCAAATTAGCCCGCAGTGCAAAGCTGCCGAATACGAAGATCTTTCCGGGGAGAAAAGTCTCACCCTGGACCGCATCGCCATCGATGATAGTAGGAGCCATCAAGCCTAACGGCGACGACACAGAGGAACTCTCAATTAAAGCACCAATGTCGGTGTCAAAACCGACGGATCTCGGGTAGGGGGTCCCGAACTGTGCGTCTAGGCCGGATGGTAACAGGAGGCAGGGGACACGAAGTTTTAACCAGGTTCGGGCTCTCTTGATGGAGGTAAAACCCTACGTCCTGCTTGATTAATATTGATGATATGGGTAGTACAAGAGTAGATCTACCACGAGATCAGAGAGGCTAAACCCTAGAAGCTAGCCTAGGGTATGATTATTGTTGTCCTACGGACTAAAACCCTTCGGTTTATATAGACACCGGAGAGGGTTAGGGTTACACAAGGTCGGTTACAATGGAGGAGATATCCATATACGTATTGCCTAGCTTGCCTTCCACGCCAAGTAGAGTCCCATTCGGACACGAGACGAAGTCTTCAATCTTGTATCTTCATAGTCTAACAGTCCGGCCAATGGAGATAGTCCGGCTATCGGGAGACCCTCTAATCCAGGACTCCCTCACTAACCCTCTTCGGTGTCTATATAAACCGGAGGGTTTTAGTCCGTAGGACAATATACAATCATACCATAGGCTAGCTTCTAGGGTTTAGCCTCTCCGATCTCATGGTAGATTAACTCTTGTAATACTCGTATCATCAAGAATAAATCAAGCAGGACGTAGGGTTTTACCTCCATCAAGAGGGCCCGAACCTGGGTAAGACGTCGTGTCCCCTGCCACCTATTACCATCCGCCTTAGATGCACAGTTCGGGACCCCCTACCCGAGATCCGCCGGTTTTGACACCGATATTGGTGCTTTCATTAAGAGTTCCTCTGTGTCGTCCCCGTTAGGCTTGATGGCTCCTACGATCATCGATAGTGATGCAATCCAGGGTGAGACTTTTCTCCCCGGACAAATCTTTGTGTTCGGCGGCTTCGCACTACGGGCCAACTCGCTTGGCCATCTGGAGTAGATCAAAAGTTACGCCCCTGGCCACCAGGTTAGGTTTGGAAGCTTAAATTACGCGGCTGATATCCGCGGAGACGTGATCTTCGACGGATTCGAGCCCCTGCCTTGTGCGCCACGCGGTCACGACGAGTACGATTTAGCTCTGCCGGCGGCAGTGTTCAAAAAATCGCACCGGCAGCCGCTCCGACCCTCAATTCAGAGCCAGTTGCGCCATCCATGGACGGGTGGATAGACCCCACCACAGAGGCCTCATCCTCAGCGGCGATCAGCCGAACATCGACCTTACCCCGCACGAGAGCCGTGTTGTCAAACTGCCGGATCCTTCTCCGGTCACGGACTCCGAACCGCCTGCGCCCGTTCCTGTCGAATCCGATTGGGCGCCAATCAGGGAGTTTACCTCCGCGGATATTTTTCAGCACTCGCCCTTTGGCGACATACTGAACTCATTAAGGTCTCTCTCCTTGTCAGGAAGATCCTGGCCGAACTATGTCCGGCAGGATTGGGATGTGGATGATGAAGAAATTCGCTGCCCACCCACCACCCACTTAGTAGCCACTGTCGACGACTTAACCGACATGCTCGTCTTCAACTCCGAAGACATCGACGGTATGGACAACGATGCGGGAGACGAAGAGGAACCACTTCTCACAGGGCACCGGACAGCCACCTCATCATACGATATATACATGGTGGACACACCCAAAGAAGGCAATGGCGACGAGACAGCGGAGGATGACCCCTCCAAGAAGCAACCCAAGCGCCAACGTCAGCGGCGCCGCTCTAAGCCCCGCCAAAGCAAAAGTGGTGATACCGGCACAGGAGATAATAGCACTCCGGACAGTGCCGAGGACGGCAACAATCCCCTCCAGCACGATTTAGGGTAGGAGGATGGAGAAGCCAGCCCTCCACAGAGAGCGGCAGATGGAGAGGCGGAGGATGATAACTATAGGCATCCCTCCGAAGATGAGGCAAGCCTCGACGATGATGAATTCGTCGTGCCAGAGGACCCCGTCGAACAAGAGCGCTTCAAGCACCAGCTTATAGCCACGACAAATAGCCTTAAGAAAAAGCAGCAGCAGCTTCAAGCTGATCAAGACTTGCTAGCTGATAGATGGACTGAAGTCCTTGCGGCCGAGGAATATAAACTCGAACGCCCCTCCAAGAGTTACCCAAAATGCAGGTTGCTACCCCGAATGGAGGAGGCTGCGTATGACGCGGATGATCGGCCACGTCGTGGCCGCGATAGAGAGGCATTCCAGCCAAAAGCTCAGCCTGCACCCCGACGCCATTCAAATAAAAAGGCATGGGGAAATACGCCAGACCTGCGAGACGTATTGGAGGACAAAGCAAAACATGCAAGATCAATCTACGGATCACGAGGGCGCGCCACTACACGAGACGATAATCGTCACGCCGGATACAGTCAAAGTAAATCTGGCCGGGCCGAACACAGCGGGCAAGACTCATTGGAGCTGCGTCACGATATAGCCTAGTATAGAGGAGCCGCACACCCCTTATGCTTCACAGACAAAGTAATGGATCATCAAATCCCAGAGGGTTTCAAACCCGTAAATATAGAATCATACAACGACACAACAGATCCTGCAGTATGGATCGAGGACTTCCGCCTGCATATCCACATGGCCCGCGGTGATGATCTACACGCCATTAAATACCTCCCACTCAAACTCAAAGGACCAGCTCGGCATTGGCTCAATAGCTTGCCAGCAGAGTCCATCGGCTATTGGGAGGATCTGGAAGCCGCATTCCTCGACAACTTCCAGGGCACTTATGTGCGACCACCAGATGCCGATGACTTGAGCCATATAATTCAGCAGCCGGAGGAATCAGCCAGGCAATTCTGGACATGGTTCCTAACAAAGAAAAATCAAATCATTGACTATTCGGTTGCAGAGGCCCTAGCAGCTTTTAAGCACAACATCCGCGACGAATGGCTCGCCCGGCACCTTGCTAGGAAAAGCCGAAATCGATGGCAGCCCTCACGACACTCATGACCCGCTTTTGTGTGGGAGAGGACAGCTGGTTGGCTCGCAACAATAACATATCAAAGAAACATGGTACTTCGGATACCAATGATGGCAATGGTAGGTCACGTCGCAACAAACATAAGCGCTGCATTAACAGCGACAATACCGAGGATACGACAGTTAATGCCGGATTCAAAGGCTCTAAACCCGGTCAGCAGAAAAAGCCATTCAAAAGAAGCACTCTGGCCCGTCCAGTTTGGACTGTATACTCAATTGCTCGTGTCAAATACACGGCACCCCCGACAAGCCAGCCAACCACACCAACAGGGATTGTTGGGTGTTCCAGCAGGCCGACAAGATAAATGCCGTAAACAAAGATAAGGGGCCACATAGCGATGACGAGGAGGAGCCCTGGCAGCCGAACACCAGAGGACAGAAGAGGTTCCCCCCACAAGTGCGGACGGTGAACATGATATACGCAACCCACATCCCCAAGAGGGAGCGGAAGCGGGCGCTCAGGGACGTATATGCGTTGGAGCCAGTCGCCCCAAAGTTCAACCCATGGTCCTCCTGTCCGAATACCTTCGATCGCAGAGACCACCCCACTAGTATCCGTCATGGCGGATTCATCGCACTGGTCCTAGACCCAATCATTGATGGATTTCACCTCACTCGAGTCCTTATGGATGGCGGCAGCAGCCTGAACCTGCTTTATCAGGACACAGTGCGCAAAATGGGTATAGACCCCTCAAGGATCAAACCCACAAAAATGACCTTTAAAGGCGTCATACCAGGTGTAGAGGCCCATTGCACAGGCTCAGTCACACTGGAAGTGGTCTTCGGATCCCCGGATAACTTCCGAAGCAAAGAGTTAATCTTCGATATAGTCCCGTTCCGCAGTGGTTATCATGCACTGCTCGGGCGAACCGCATTTGCGAGATTCAATGCGGTGCCGCATTATGCATACCTCAAGCTCAAGATGCCAGGGCGTTGGGGGGTCATTATAGTTAATGAAAACAAAAGCGCTTTCTCCGAACGGAGGATCACACTGCGGCCCTCGCAGCAGAAGCGCAAAGCAGCCTCTTAAGGCAATCCACTAGTTCGGCTATTAAGGACCCGGACACCTTCAAGCGCGCGCGGAGTAATCGGCAACTGGACCACCTGGCACGTTCTGAGCTCGCCTAGCAATGCGGCCCCCACCCCGGTCCCAGCCTAACGGCGAAATCTGTGCCACGCGTACATAATTACGCATTGAAAATACCATGGGCACAGGTGGGAAGGAGGGCACGACTACGGCACGCTCCAAGACGCGGCTTAAACTGCACTAGGGGCTTCCTGCCTTGTTATTTTTCTCTTTCAGGACTTTAACCTCTGGAACCCTGTCCGGCAGCATGATTGCCGAACACATGATGCAGCAACCAAGGAGGTAGAAAGCTACGTCACACCACGGAACTCCCAGGTGGATTACGAGAACGAGTGAAATACTTGCTTTAATACTATTCTTCAACTTGCCCTTGGAGGGGACATAGTCCTATTTTTTGCTTGTCGCACAACCTGTATCATTTTGCTTTAATGCACCTTTTTGAATAAACAATGCATAGCATTAAGACAACTATTGCATTCTTCTTTTTTATATGTATATATGTTCATTCATGACATCCGGCATCCGTACACTTTGGTACGGCCAATACGCTAGGGGCTTAAGCATACCCCATAATATGGCGTGAGAAGTCCGAACACTTTCGACAGTGCGGCACCCCGAACTTATAGCATTATATGCATCAGCTCCGAATCATGTCTTGGGTCAATAGTTGGGTTTGCCCGGCTCCCATGTTTTGGTACCTTACGTTCCGCTATATCGGCTAAGGTAGCACTGGGAGAACTACTGCGATTGTGCCCCGGTTCTGCTGGGCTAAGCACCTCAGTAGAGAAAGCTAAAACTGACTGTCATGATAAGGCGAGAGACTGGTCGCTGTTCGAGAGGTTTTGAGTCCCTAAAGACTTATGCCACTTAGAGCGAGGAGTCGGCCCTGTCCAGCTTAAGGCGTGTATCATGCCCCGAATTCGGCCTTCCGAATACTAGGGGCTTCGCCGAAATTTAAAGTTATAGAATTCTATGGCTAAGTGAGAGTGATAACGCATTATAGTATGATTGCCTTGTTCGTTGTGCCGAGCACCTCCCTCGAAGAACCCAACAATGGGAACAAGAGTGCTGAGGTTTATCCCGAACACCCTAGCACTCATGGCGTGGGGGCAGAAGCCGACGACTATCCATCTCACAGATTTGTTAAACAGCCAAACAGAAGGTAATGTTTTAAATTCAAACAAGCGTTGCATAGCGCATATGAAAAAGTTTTCATAATATAAGATCACACGAGCAAGTTTACTCAAATATTACATCTTTCGTACACTCGTCCGCTATGAGACGGGCACCCTTCAGGACACCCTCATAGTACATCTCAGGGTGGCGATGCTCCTTGCCCGTCAGCGGCCCTTCCTTAATCAGCTTCATGGCGTCCAGCTTGGCCCATTGCACCTTCACACGGGCGAAAGCTCGGCGTGCACCTTCGATGCAGACGGACCGCTTGATGACTTCCAGCCGTGGGCAGGCATCCACAAGCCGCCTCACCAGGCTGAAGTAGCTGTTGGGAAGGGCGTCGCCAGGCCACATCCGGACTATAAAGCCCTTCATGGCCTGTTCGGCCGCCTTGTGTAGCTCGACCAGCTGCTTTAGCTGGTCGCTCATAGGCACTGGGTGTTCGGTCCCAGTATACTGGGCCCAGAACAACTTCTCCATCGAGCTTCCCTCCTCGGCCCGGTAAAACTATGCGGCATTCAACACGCCGCGGGGCAAATCTGCAAATGCTCCTGGAGAGCTACGGATTCGGGTAAGTAACAAGTAATTTACTTTCACATGCTTGCTTTTCATATAGAATGCCTTACCCGCCGCTATTTTCTTCATCGCATCAATCTCCTGGAGGGCCTTTTGGGCTTCGGCCTTGGCATTCTTTGTGCTCTCGAGGGCCGCAGCAAGTTCGGACTCTTGCGTCTTCAAGTAAAGCTCCAACACCTCGTGCTTCGTCACGAGAGCATGGAGCTCTTGCTGCACCTCGCCCACTCGAGCCTCCTGCCTTTCCCGCTCGGTGCGCTCCTTGGCCGCTTTGTTTTCGGCCTCGGGTAGCTCTTGCTTCAGGGTCGCCACATCGGTCGTGGCCTCTGGCAAATTTACGATGATCCTGTCATTTTGCAATCGCATTCTTTTTATATATATATCCATAGACTAGGTACTACTTACCTTTGTTCTCCTCGAGCTGCCTCTTAGCAAGGCCGAGCTCTTTCTTGGACCCTTCGAGGTCCTGCTTCAGTACGGCGACCTCCGCAGTCAGTGCGGCAGAGGTCAACAGCGAAGCCTGCATACGCATATAGACACACTTATATTAGACTCCTGCGATATTGTTTGATCCTTTGTTCAGCTTTTCTTCGTGAACACCGAACAGAGCATCAGGGGCTACTGTCTATGCGGTAATATTTTTCTTATATTTCAAACACTTACCTCAAAGCCTGTCAGAAGGCTGTCACAGGCTTCAGTAAGTCCTGTCTTGGCGGACTAAACCTTCTGGACCACCGCACTCATAATAGTGCGGTGCTCTTCGTCGATGGAAGCGTTGTGAAGCGCTCCCAGCAGATTGTCCGGTGCCTCTGGATGGACAGAGGTCACCGGCGCAGGCGTCTTGCCCCTTTTGGAAGGAGGCCGCCTGCCCGAGTCCGGAACCACTAGAGGTTCCGGCGCGGTGTTTGGCTGAGGGCCGAACTCGGAGCCCTCGGGAGCCTTGCTCCCTCTGCTCTCGGAGTCCGAAAGGTCGCCTTGAGGCGCCTCCGGGGCTGTCTCCCCTCGACCCGGTGCCTCTTGAGACAACACCTCGGCATTGTCCGTAGGGACAGTGGAGGTGGCGGTCGGAAGTGGATCGCTATCCATATCCGATGAGTCCAGGGAGCCGTCCGACGAGGATACATCGATACGGGCTTGGGATGCTCTGCATAATCACAATTCGGCGTTAGGAGAAGCAGTGCGATAAAGGTATGCTATGAGTTACTCTGGTATCCGAATACTTATGACTTCGCCAGGGGCTTGGCCCTGAGCAGCCACTCGTCTTGGCCTTCGGCGGCGGTGGTGGAGTAGTACGGAAGGAGATTCCTTCCCTTCTTGGACCCTTCGGCCCCCCAGTGGGGGCGGCCTTCCTTTTATTGTCTCCCCCGACTGAAGGGGGAGCATCTTCTTCCTCCTCGTCTTCGGGGGGGGGGGGGGAGTGCGTCGTGAAGTTATCGGACGATGAGTCCGATAACACCTGGCGTCGGGAACTCTTTCGGGTTCCCTTGGCCTTCTTGGTCTTATCCGGCACCTTGTAAGGAGCCGGAGTCAGCATCTCCGTCAGGAGAGCGTCCGTAGTGTCTTCGGGCAGAGGGTCCGGATAGTTAATCTGCCCGACGTCTCCACCCAGTCCTATCAAAGGCATGGAGCTGAGACCCCGCACATGATTAAGCTATGGGAAATAAATATCCTACCGGATGTATAGAACTCATCGAATACGCTAGGCGCTTCGCGCTTAGCCCGCGGTCCTTGGTGAGAGAGGGAGGGATCTCAGCGCCCTTGAACAGCACCCTCCAGACGTCCTTGTTCGTCATATCGAAGAGCTCGCTCAGAGTCTGGTGCTGGGCCGGGTCGAACTCCCACAAGTTGAAATCCCGTTGTTGACACGGGAGGATCCGGCGGATGAGCATGACCTGGACTATGTTGACAAGCTTGAGCTTCTTGCTTGCCATATTCCAGATACATTTCTGGAGTCCGTCCAGCTCCACCGATGAACCCCAGGATAGGCCCTTCTCTTTCCAGGAGGTGAGCCGCGTGGGGATTCCGGATCGAAACTCGGGGCCGCCGCCCAGTTGGTGTCGCGCGGCTCAGTGATGTAGAACCAGGCCGATTGCCACCCCTTTATGGTCTCCACGAAGGAGCCCTCAAGCCATATAACATTAGGCATCTTGCCCACCATGGCTTCGCCGCATTCCGCTTGTTGGCCTCCCACCACCTTTGGCTTGATGTTGAAGGTCTTTAACCATAGGCCGAAGTGGGGCTGGATGCGGAGGAAAGCCTCACACACGACGATGAACGCCGAAATGTTGAGGATGAAGTTCGGGGCCAGATCATGGAAGTCCAGCCCGTAGTAGAACATGAGACCACAGACGAATGGATGAAGGGGAAACCCCAGTCCACGAAGGAAGTGGTGGATGAAAACTACCCTCTCGTGAGGTTCCGGGGTAGGAACGATCTGCCCCGCAGCGGGCAGCCGATGCGCAATATTCGCGGCTAAGTATCCGGTGCCGCGCAGCTTTTTGATGTGGCCCACCGTGACGGAGGAAGCCATCCACTTGCCTCCCGCTCCGGACATGTTTGGAGAAGGTTGAGGAGAAGGATGTGGACTTGGGCGGTGGAGCTCGAGTGCGCGAGAATGGGTGAGCGAGGAGGAAGAAGGCGTGGGTAGAAAAAGGTTAAACCTTATCCCTTTATAAGGGCGGACGAGCTATGCGCCCCCGCTAGCCTGGTAAAACTCGCTTATCCCCCAAGCGTCGTGATTGATGGCGCGGTTGGGTTACCCACGCCCGTATTGTTGATAATCCCGCAATAAGGGGGACATGATCTCTGCTTTGACAAGACGTGTCAAGAAACCGCCTCGCGTTATGTGCGGGGCTGGTTAAACAAAAATGGTTCGAATAATCGCCGAGCCATGGCATGATGTCATGTTGCCAAAACGTGTCAGCAGATTAGATTTGTGGAAATATTATTCTCTCTACGGTGGTATGTGGAACTTATTTTGCAGGGTCGGACACTATCTTTTCATTCAAACTCTTCTATGGTATATCCGGAGGAGTAACCCGCCTTGCAATGCCGAAGACAACACTGCGTGCCGGACTCATCGTCATTGAATTCTGGTTCAGGGGCTACTGAGGGAGTCCGGGATTAGGGGGTCTCCTGACAGCCGGACTCTATCCTTTGGCCGGACTGTTGGACTATGAAGATACAAGATTGAAGACTTCGTCCCGTGTCCGGATGGGACTGTCCTTCGCGTGGAAGGCAAACTAGGTAGTGCGGATATGGATATCTCCTCCTTTGTAACCGACCTTGTGTAACCCTAACCCTCTTCGGTGTCTATATAAACCGGAGGGTTTTAGTCCGTAGGACAATATACAATCATACCATAGGCTAGCTTCTAGGGTTTAGCCTCTCCGATCTCGTGGTAGATCAACTCTTGTAATACTCGTATCATCAAGAATAAATCAAGCAGGACATAGGGTTTTACCTCCATCAAGAGGGCCTGAACCTGGGTAAAACATCGTGTCCCCTGCCTCCTGTTACCATCCGCCTTAGACGGAAAGTTCGGGACCCCCTACCCGAGATCAGCCGGTTTTGACACCGACAAAGACCCTCCCACTCGGGGGCTTAGCCGTGATCCTGTACTCGCCTAAGTTAAAAAACACCACTCCGAGTGGAGAGCAACCCTCCCACTCGGGGGCTTAGCTGCGATCCCGTACTCGCCTAAGTTCAAAAAACCACTCTGAGTGAAGAGAAACCCTCTCACTCGGGGGCTTAGTTGCGAATCCGATTAGCCTAATTTTCAAAAACTACTCCGAGTGGAGAGGGACCCTCCCACTCGGGGGCTTAGCTGCGATCCCGTACTCGCCTAAGTTCAAAAAAAAACCACTTTGAGTGGAGAGCAACCGTCCAACTCGAGGCTTAGCTGCGATCCCGTACTCGCCTAAGTTGAAAAACTACTCCGAGTAGAGCAACCCTCCCATTTGGGGGCTTAGATATGATCTCGTACTCACCTAAGTTCAAACAAACCACTCCGAGTGGAGAGCAACCCTCCCACTCAGGGGCTTAGCTGCGATCCCGTACTCGCCTAAGTTAAAAAACTACTCCGAGTGGAGAGCAACTCTCCCACTCGGGGGCTTAGCTGGGATCCCGTACTCGCCTAAGTTAGAAAACTACTCCGAGTGGAGAGCAACCCTCCCACTCGGAGGCTTAGCTGTGATCCCATACTCGCCTAATTAAGTTCAAAAAACTACTCTGAGTGGAGAGCAACCCTCCCACTCGGGGGGCTTAGCTGCGATCCCATACTCGCCTAAGTTCAGAAAACCACTCCGAGTGGAGAGAAACCTCCCACTCGGGGGCTTAGCTGTGATCCTGTACTCGCCTATGTTCAAAAAACTACTCCGAGTGGAGAGCAACCCTCCCACTCGGGGGCTTAGCTGTGATCCCATACTCGCCTAAGTTCAAAAAACTACTCCGAGTGGAGAGCAACCCTCCCACTCGGGGGCTTAGCTGCGATCCCGTACTCGCCTAAGTTTACAAAACTACGTTGAGTGGAGTGCAATCCTCCCACTCAGCGGATTGGTTGCACACAGAGCTGCGCCACAAATACAATGTACGGATGCACTCGGAGCTGCGCCACAAGTACAACGTATGGTTGCACTCGGAGCTGCGCCACAAGTACAACGTCCGGTTGCAGTCGGAGCTACGCCACAAATACAATGACTGGCTACTCTCAGAGATACATCACAAGTACAATATCTGGTTGTACTTGGAGCTGCGCCACAAGTACAACGTCAACTTCGAGTGGGGAGTGACCCATCCACCCGAAGTTTCAGCTGTTATTCCCAATTCACTCGAAGTCAAAAAACTCAAAGGTGGTGAAGACAAAGCAACTGAATTTAGAAGGAAAAAACCAAGTTCGGATAAAATCCATGAAAGTTCTGAACCACCAGCAGAAGTACTCGAGTGGCAAGACCGAAAGAGTTTTAACGATTACAAAATCACTTGGCATCCTGAGGGAAATTAAATAAAGCTATCAAGTTTTTCACTCGGCAGGAGAAGGACTAGCTGGCTCAACGAACTTGTCCAAGTTCATTCCATCTGCGATGCGAGTAGCAGCCTCGATGAAGGTCTCCATAAAGGACTGGAATTGAAGCTTCTTGGCATTGGCGACCTTGAGAGCCGTCAGCTTCTCTTCTCTAAATTCTTTGCAATGAACATGGACCAGAGATAGAGCCACGTCAGCGCTGCAGTGAGCAGAGGACTTCTTCCATGCCAGCACTCGACCAGGGATTTCATTGAGTTGAGTCATTAGAGACTCGAGGTCATTTTGGAACGTCACTCCTGGCCAGAGCTCTACGTCGATCCGTGACTCTGCCACTTTCAGTCGTGCAAGATACTCCATAACATTGGTGTGGCAAGATTCCAGTCGCCGCATGTTCATCGCAGCTTCGTCCTTGACGGGGGAGTTAATGGGTTCCAGGCTCGTCTCAATCCGCCCACTCTCTTCCTCGAAATTTTGACAGAATTTTGCACACATAGAAAAATAATGAGTCGACAGTCATATGACGAGTCGGCAGTTGTGAATCAGTCGGACAAGGAAAGGTAGCTTCGAGCGTAAGGAACATCTTCTTGGCAAGGCCTCCCAGATAAGTCTCCAGGTCATCTCTCCTCCAAGTGAGATCTCCGACTTTGTCGGTCAAGGCCACCTTGTCCGTCTTCAGCTGCATGACTTCTTTGTTTGCTTCGTCAATGACAGTCTTTAGCTTGGCATTTTCTTCTTCCAACTTGCCGACTGAAGCCAGCTTCTTGTCAGCAACTTTGGTTTTCTCCTGCACCGTCTTATGTGCTGCTGCGAGGTCAAGATCCTTCTGCTCCAGAGCCTGCTTCATTTTGTCTAAAGAAATAACATTCTTTAGATGAGCTTGGAGTTGACGATTTTCACTACGCACATCTGTTCGAGTGGAGTCACTCGGTTAAAAGATTGAAAAGAAAGGATGGCAAGGTTAACAGTCAACAGAGCTATTACCTGCCATGATGGCTGCTTTGTCTTGGGCCTTCTTTAGATTTTCCTTGGCCAGTTCCAGATCAAGGTTGAGCTGAATTTGTTTCTTCTCCAACTCAGCAAACTGGGCCCTGAGCTCACAAGATTTCTGCATTCAACAGACAGTCAGTCGACAGAAACAAAGATCGATTGCTGCAGAGCAATAAGATACAGGTTCAAGTTATTACGGAAAAAGAGTTCTAAGACTACTGCCGAATCAAACATTCAACAGTAGTGTCGGGGACTACACCCAGTGGGTGCACTTGGCATACCCCCACTGGTTCAACTATCCACTCGACGTAGTCCGTCCAGTCCGAGTGGAAGGAGTGTAATGACAACAACATTTGCGCTCAGACCGCTGCCGACCACCCGCAGTCGATCGCGGTCTCAGGGACTACACCCAGCGGGTGCACTTAGTGTGCCCCCACTGGCTCGGAATTCACTCGACGAGATCCGTCTAGAGCCGAGTGAATATGCTACAAACAGGCTCTAAGACTCCCGTGGCAAAAACAACTCTTTGGAAAGACCCCCATCGAATCAAACATTCGGCGGCGGTGTTGGCGACTACACCTAGTGGTTGCACTCAGCGTGCCCCCACTGGTTCAAGAGTTCACTCGGCAAAGATTGGGCGAGTCAACTGACAAAGCTACAATGTGAAAAAGACACCCACTAGGTGAGCAGATGCAAGGTGCATACTCATGATAGATCCACATTAAAGGTTTGAAGACGTTCATCCACAAACATCTTACGAATAATAAAGCAACATTTTTCAAGTAGCATATCCTAACAGAGCAAAGTTCAAGCAAAAAGACCAGTCGGAAATCAACTCACCTAGACGTTGGTTTGAAGGGCAGAGCTGGCATCGTAGGCAGCCTTGCTGGCCTCATGCACCACCTTCATTTGCTCCATCATAAGACCTTCTTGGCATATAGCCTCCTTAGCAGCGCCTACTTGGTCCAATAGGACATGATGGGTGACAAAGAGCGGAGTCGGTGGAACAGACGAGGCAGCCAAGGGATCCGAAGCATGGAGTCGCACAGACGGGGCAGGTACTTGAGCATTCGATGCTAAAGGACGATCAGTTGACAGAGGATCGACGAATGAAACAGAAGCCCGAACTGGATCCCCGGATTGTTGGATGACTGGTTATGGTGCTGGAGCCGACTGAGACACATTGCTGGCAGGCACCCTCCTACTCGAAGTCCTGCCTTTTCTTCCCGTGTTCCTCTGAGGCATGTCTTCATGGTCTTCGTCATCTAGAAGTTCAATAACATTCGGTGGCGCTGCAAAACACTCGACCGTAAGAGTTCAATCGACCACAGAACAATTGATGAAGTGAGGGCAAGGCTGTGGAGTTGTACCTACCCATGAAGTGGCTACATCTGCAGTCTCTTCGTCGTCTTGCTCCTTGTCAATGTCCATAGACGTCCTAGAGGTAGCCGCACTAACAGTTCCAAAGTCTCACTCGGTCAAGCAAGCAGATGAGTCGACAGAAGCATCGAAGGCAAAGAGGGGAAGCAAAACACTTACGCAGAGGCGAGAGGAACATCCACCTTGATCTTGGGCAGGGCCTTCCGAGGCTTCGATGGAGCGACCTTGGGCCGCTTAGCAGCTTTTTCAGACGATTCTAGGGATGAAGTCTGAGTGCGCTTTTGCACTTGTGCACTCGGAGGAGCCGCTTTGCCGCACCCACCTGTTGGGTCTTGAGACTGTTTGGATCGACGTTCTGAGCGGGGTGGCGAGTCAACCTCCTCACTGCCGTCCGAGTCTTCACTGTCATCCTCATTGTCATCTGGGGATTGCCAGTGGCCACTCTCGTCTGTGCTCTCCTCTCCTTCCTGGAACTGCTCTCTGTTGAGCATCGAGTACATCTTGGTGTAGATCTGTAAGGCGCAAGTCAACAAAAATTAGTCCGATTCAAGAGCAACTACTAGTCAAAGAGAGAAAACACTTGGTATTTTAAGCTTTACCTCTTCTGGCTCATGGTTGGTGTCGAATGGCTGAACTCTCCTAGACCCCCTGGGGTTGTCCTTGTTTCCGGTGATGCTTCACAGCCACTAAGCCACCGTCTCCTCGGCGACCTCCTCTGGGTGGACCCGAGCGGCGTCTCCAGGGCCTTAGTACATCCACATCGGGTGATCTCGGGATTGGAGAGGCTGGATGCATCGACTGAGGAACACCTCCAACAGATCCATGCCGGTCACCCCCTCCCGAACAAAGTTGACGACCTCATCGACTAAAAGATTCACCTCGCCTTTCTCCTCGGGGGCCACGGTCAATGAAGAGGGCTGGCAGAGTCGTTCCATAGTGAAAGGGGGGAGACCGGTCGACTTACCAGGAATTGGAATATCCTTGCAGTAGAACCAGGTTGACTGCCACCCCCGAACTGACTCGGGAAGGGTCATGGAAGGAAAAGTTCGACAAGGGAAGATATGCTTAAACAGACCCCAGTGTTGTTGGCAACCTAAGAAGTTTTCGCACATCAAGATGAAAGCGCCAAGATATGTGATGGTGTCTGGAGGGAAGTGGTGGATTGGGCACCGAAAAAGTTCAGAAAACCCCGGAAAAAGGACGCGGAGGCAGAGAGAAACCCCGGTCGACATGGGTGGTGAGGATGACAGGCTCACTTTCGCGTGGCTGGGGCTCGGATTCCCCCTCCGGTAATCTCTAGGACTTGTCAGCGATCAGGGCATCCTCAATGAGCTTCTCCAGGTCGTCCTGCTCGACAGTGGAGCGGATCTGGTCTCCCTGGATCCAACCCGGTGGCAGACCAGATCGCGATGACGTTCCCCGAGCCGTCTTCTTGCCCTTCGCCGTCTCCGTCGCCTTCTTCGCACGCTCCAGAGCCGTTGTCTTGTTCTTTCCCATCACGGCGAACTGCGCATGGGCAGAACAGCCGCGACGAGAGTGGTGGAGGACGCGGTGGAGAAACAGAGGAAGAAGAGAGAGAATGATGCGCACTATGCAAACACATCGGCCTCGACGGCTTTTATGGGTCTATTTCCAAGTGGCTAACTCGTGGGCCCGAGAGATCCTACCAAATCCTGCAATTGTCGCTCACCCGATACGTGGCGAAAAGGTGGCACAAAAATCGAGGCGTCCCTATCTAACCACTCCGATTACTGTGGCACGCTTCGTCCCGCGCGCTTCCCCGAAATTTCGAATCCCGTGAGATCCGGGAACTGCAGAGCAACCAATCGCGGCGGAGATTTCGTATCATATCAACACTTGAAGATTGTTAGTATAGTTTACTCAACGACCTCTGAGTCGATCAAGGCGACTGAAATAAGGTTGAACTTTCAGGATGATTCCCAGACTCAGGTAAGATGCCTCCGAAGCATAAGAATCGAATCAGAATCAATTTCAACCCTTCTTCACTCGGACGTCAATCCATTATGGGGCCAATGACGATGACATGTACCTAGGGTAGGGTAATAGGCCTTACCTAGATGCCCTTCCCAAGGACACTACCCTAGAGTCAAGTACATTCAAGAACCAACAGAAGATATCGACTGAAATCTCGTTGGAGTGCAATCTACTCGACCAAACATACCACTCGGATACCCCAATTCCACTCGACCAGTATACAATCATTCGACCGGACGAAGAATCACTCGGAGCATGGAAAGTCTAAAGTCACTCAGGATGACAACGGTCAAGCATTTCACTCCGTAGTGTTTAAGATCATTTATAGCTCTTTATAGCTAGCGTTACCAGTAACGCCCTGTCTTAATGTACATTGAACCCTGTGTAACGTGGGATGGTGGGGGGTCCTGGCGCACTCTGTATAAGCCACCCCCTCCTCTGGCACAAGGGTTCGCACCCCCTGTAACTATCATGCATAATCTAGCCGACCAAGCCTCCAAGCACCGCGACGTAGGGTTGTTACTTCCTCCGAGAAGGGCCTGAACTCGTAAACCTTGCGTGCACAACCTCACCGTAGCTAGGATCTTGCCTCCTCCTATGTACCCCCTATTCTATTGTCATACTAACTCCTACGAAATTTGGATCAACTAACGATCACACACGGCTTCCGACAGGGAACTGTTTGCGTTAGGCCACCTTGCACAAACGTTTCCACACAAAAACTATTGTGTGATATACACACAAACGAAAATGTTTTTCCGGGATTCACTGTGTGGGATGTACATGCGAACGGAAACGATTGGGCTTCGATACGTCGCTCGATCGCACACGAGCTCATTTTGCCCCCGCCTGTGTGGCCGGAGGGCCTATCCCCGACGGTTTCTGGGTCATGTGGGAAGGACCCCCCTATTGCACAGATAGCGGCTTGAAGCTACGTCGGTATTTCCACAAAGAGGAAGGGATGATGCAGCACCACAACGGTACGTATTTCCCTCCGTGATCAAACCAAGGTTATCGAACCAGTAGGAGAACCAAGCAACAACATGTAAACAACACCCGCACACAAATAACAAATACTCGCAACCAGGCGTATTAAAGGGGTTGTCAATCCCTTTTGGGTAACGATGCCAGAAATTGGCAAACGGACGTGAATAAATTGTAGTAGATTGATAGATCAAATGCCAAATAAAATAAATAAGAATAAATTGCAGCAAGCTATTTTTGGTATTTTTGGTTTAATAGATCTGAAAATAAAAGCAAAGGAAAATAAATCGCAAAGGCAAATAATATGAGAAAGAGACCCGGGGGCCGTAGGTTTCACTAGTGGCTTCTCTCGAGAAAAATAGCAAACGGTGGGTAAACAAATAACAGTTGGGAAATTGATAGAACTTCAAATACTCATGACGATATCCAGGCAATGATCATTATATAGGCATCATGCCCAAGATTAGTAGACCGAATCCTGCCTGCATCTACTACTATTACTCCACACATCGACCGCTATTCAACATGCATCTAGTGTATTAAGTTCATGGAGAAATAGACTAATGCAATAAGAACGATGACATGATATAGACAAGATCTATTTATGTAGAAATAGACCCCCATCGTTTTATCTGTAGTAGCAACGATACATACATGTCGGTTCCCCTTCTGTCACTGGGATCAAGCACCGTAAGATCGAACCCACTACAAAGCACCTCTTCCCATTGCAAGATAAATAGATCAAGTTGGCCAAACAACTCCCAAATATCGGAGAAGAAATACGAGGCTATAAACAATCATGCATATAAGAGATCAAAGAAACTCAAATAACTTTCATGGATAAAAAGATAGATCTGATCATAAACTCAAAGTTCATCAGATCCCAACAAACACACCGCAAAAAGAGTTACATCATATGGATCTCCAAGAGACAATTGTATTGAGAATCAAACGAGAGAGACGAAGCCATCTAGCTACTAACTACAGACCCGAAGGTCTAGAAAGAACTACTCACGCATCATCGGAGAGGCACCAATGGAAGTGGTGAACCCCTCTGTGATGGTGTCTAGATTGGATCTGGTAGTTCTAAACTCTGCAGCGGCTAGAATTGATTTCTGTCACCTCCCCTAGGGTTTCTAGAATATTGAGGTATGTATAGAGCAAAGAGGCGGTGCGGGAGGCCACCGAGGTGGGCACAACCCACCTAGGCGTGCCTGGGGGCCCAGGCGTGCCCTGGTGGATTGTGCCCCCCTCGGGGCACCCCCAGGTGCTTCTCTGGCCCATTGGATGTCTTCTGGTCCATAAAAAATTCCACAAAAAGTTTCACTGCGTTTGTACTCCATTTGGTATTGATTATCTGTGATGTAAAAAACATGCAAAAATAGCAACAGGAACTTGGCACTATGTCAATAGGTTAGTACCAAAAAATGATATAAATGACTATAAAATGATTATAAAACTTCCAAGATTGATAATATAACAGCATGAAACAATAAAAAATTATAGATACGTTGGAGACGTATCACGCACACACTCACTAGGTGACGGTTTAAAACTCTGTCGCCAAAAGGGAGTAAAAATAGTTCATATAGCATGTCTCTGCACCAGTGACCATAGCATGAAACATGTAGATCCAAATCAACCCCTTACGAAATAGCGCATATACTAGGGTTTAAGCTTCTGTCACTCTAGCAACCCATCATCTAGTCACTACTCCACAATGCATTCCCTTAGGCCCAATGATAGTGAAGTGTCATGTAGTCGACGTTCACATGACACCACTAAGGGAACGAATACCAAATTCACATGATTACTTATGACAAGATGATACATCTCTATCGTATCTATAATTTTTGATTGTTTCATGCCAATACACTACAACTTTAATATACTTTTGGTGAATTTTTATATTATTTTTGGGACTAACATATTGATCCGGTGCCAAGTGCCAGTTCCTGTTTGTTGCATGCTTTATGTTTCGCAAAATATCCATACCAAACGAAGTCCAAACGCAATAAAAACTTACGGAGAATTATTTTGGAATATTTGTGATTTTTGGGAAAAAGAATCAATGTGAGATGATGCTTGAGGGGCCCACAAGCCGTAGTGGCGTGCCCCCTATCCAGGGCACGCTTGGGAGGCTTGTGGCCACCCCATAAGGCGGTTGGTGTCCTTCTTCAGCCGCAAGAAAGCTAATTTTCGGATAAATATCGTGTTAAAATTTCAGCCCAATCGGAGTTACGGATCTCCGGGAGTTTAAGAAACGGTGAAAGGCCAGAAAACAGGAGCGCATAAACATAAGGAAACAGAGAAAGAGAGAGAGAGAGATCTAATCTCGGAGGGGCTGTCGCCCCTCCGCCTCCATGGAGTCCAAGGACTAGAGGGGAAACCCTCCTCCCATATATGGGGAGGCCAAGCAAGAATAAGAACGAGGGGGCTCTATCCTCCTCTCTCTTGGTGGCGCCGGAGTGCCGCCGGGGCCATCATCGTGATAGATCTACACCAACAACTTCGCCTCCGTCAACACCAAATCTCTCCCCCTCTATGCAACGATGTAACACCTCTTCTCCCCACTGTAATCTCTACTTAAACATGGTTCTCAACACTATATATTATTTCCCAATGATGTATGGCTATCCTATGATGTTTGAGTAGATCTGTTTTGTCCTATGGGTTGATTGATGATCATGATTGGTTTGAGTTGTATGTTTTATTATTAGTGTTGTCCTATGGTGCTCTTCGTGTCGCGCAATAGTGAGGGACCCCCGTTGTAGGGTGTTGCAATATGCTCGTGATTCGCTTATAGTGGGTTGCTAGAGTGACAGAAGCTTAAACCCGAGTAAGGTGGTTGTTGCGTATGGGAGTAAAGAGGACTTGATACCTTATAATGCTATGGTTGGGTTTTACTCTAATGATCTTTAGTAGTTGTGGATGCTTTCTAGAGTTCCAATCATAAGTTCATTTGATCCAAGTAGAGAATGTGTGTTAGCTTATGCCTCTCCCTCATATAAAATTGCAATAATGATTACCGGTCTAGTTATGGATTGCCTAGATAAATAACTTTCATGCGGCAAAAAGATCTCTACTAAAACTAACTTAGTTGTTTCTTTATATAAATAGCCCCTAGCTTTTATTTACGTGTTCTTTATTATCTTGCAAACCTATCCTATCACACCTACAAAGTACTTCTAGTTTCGTACTTGTTCTAGGTAAAGCGAACGTTAAGCGTGCGTAGAGTTGTATCAATGGTTGATAGAACTTGAGGGAATATTTGTTCTACCTTTAGTTCCTTGTTGGTTTTGGCACTCTTACTTATCGAGAAATGCTACAATTGATCCCCTATACTTGTTGGTTATCAAGACCTTTTTCTGACACCGTTGCCGGGGTGCAATAGCGTGGGGTGAATATTCTTGTGTGTGCTTGTTTGCTTTATCACTAAGTAGATTTTATTTTCTATTCTAAATTGTTTTATATCTCTAGTTATGGATATGGAACACGAAATACTTAAAAGAATTAGGTGTACTTTCTACTCTGGAGATGGGGAACCTCCTAGAATCCTCGATGCTCGTTATGCGGAAAATATTAAACACTACTTTGATAATCCTGAGAAAACCCCATTCAACTTGATAATGGGAGACACGTTGGATCAACGTGAATACTTTAGGGATTAACGCTTGACTCTAAAATTGAAACTGTTATGGGATCAAATTCATATGTTGCATTGGTATGCTCGAAATTTATGTTTGAGATATGATTATACTTGTTGCTCTAGGATGAAGGCTCCACACCTTCCCTTTTCATGTAAATTTAATGATGATGAAACCTTGGCTTCTTATGCTAATGGTATATATGATTACTATGATGTGGAACGAATAGAAGAATTCGTTGCTTTTAAGGGTGCTTATGGAACTGAATCTTTGTTTGAAAAGTTTGAAGATTTTTATGTTGTTGTTTACAGACTTGAAAGTTATGCTATACTTAAATATTGCTATGAGAATTATGAATATAATGCCGATATTCATGCATTTATTGAGAAAGTCTCCGCTGTCCAAGAAGAGACTAATATTTTGCAGGAATCTATGGAAGAAGAAATTGATGACACCATGAGCTCATTAGATGAAAAAGATGAAGAGGAGAGCGAAGAACAAAAGGAGGAAGAGCGGATTAGCTACCCGTGCCCACCTTCTAATGAGAGTAACTCCTCAACTCATAAATTTTTTAATTTCCCTTCATTCTTACCCAAGGATGAATGCTATGATAATTGTTATGATCCCGTTGATTCGTTTGAAATATTCCTTTTTGATGAAATTGATGCTCACTATGCTTGTGGCCATGATGCCAATATGAATTATGCCTATGGAGATGAACTTGATATAGTTCCTTATGTTAAGAATGAAATTGTTGCTATTCCACCCACACATGATAGTCCTATCATCTTTTTGAATTCTCCTAACTACACTATATCAGAGAAGTTAGCACTTATTAAGGATTATATTGATGGGTTGTATTTTACTACTACACGTGATGATTTTGATGAATATAATATGCATGTGCTTGCTGCTCCTACTTGCAATTATTATGAGAGAGGAATTACATCTCCGCCTCTCTATCTTTCCAATACAATTAAATCGCAAGAAACTGCTTATGCTATGTATTGGCCTTTACTTGATGTGCATGAGTTGTTCTTTTATGACATGCTGATGCATAGGAAGAGAGTTAGACTTCATTGTTGCATGATATATATATCACTTTGTGCTCACTACTAAATTACAAATCATTGTTAACTAAAATTGGCTTTGATATACATTGGGATCCGGGTGGATCCATTACTTGAGCACTATATGCCTAGCTTAATGTCTTTAAAGAAAGCGCTGCCAGAGAGACAACCCGGAAGTTTTTGAGATTCATTTATTTATGTTATGTGCTTTTATAAAGTTTTAAAACAAAAAATATAGAGGTGAACCTAAAACTTTTCAAAAAGAAAAGTGAAAGTAAGAAAGACGAGCACCGTTGAATTGGGGGAGCTCCTTGAACTTTGTCATGCCCATGGAAACTTTGCAAATCTTGAATTACAGAGAATTTTCAAAAACAATAATTATCCCCTTGTACAAATCCATTTGTATTATAAAAATAATGTGCCAATTTGAGTCTTTGGGATGGTCTACGGTGATAGTTGATTTGATTTTGCTGAAAAACAAAAAGTTTTGCGCCCAGTATCAGAATTGATCTGAGCTACTAGAACATGATAAATTCTTGAATTTTTTACACAAGATTGATATACAAATTTCCTAGATTGTCCTGATTTTTCAAAAAAATGGAGTTACAGAAGTATACGAAGTTTCTAGATTAGTACAGACTGTTCTGTTTTTGACAAATTCTGTTTTCTATGTTTTGTTTGCTTATTTTGATGAATCTATGGGTAGTATCGGGGGGTATGTAACATGAAGAAGTTGGAATACAATAGATATTGCACCAATATAAATTTATAATGAGTTCACAATAGTGCCTAAAGTAGTGATTTGCTTTATTATACTAACAGATCTCATGAAGGTTTTGTTAAGTTTTGTGTGATTGAAGTTTTCAAGTTTTGGGTGAGATCACGATGGATGAAGGGATAAGGAGTGGAAAGAGCCTAAGCTTGGGGATGCCCGAGGCACCCCAAGGTAATATTCAAGGACTCCCAAGCAACTAAGCTTGGGTATGCCCTAGAAGGCATCTCCTCTTTCTTCTAACAACCATCGGTAATTTTACTTGGAGCTATATTTTTATTCGTCACATGATATGCGCAAATTCTTGGAGCGTCTATTGTGTTAATTTTCCCTTTTTATTTTATGCACCATGCTGGTATGAGATCTTACTTGGTTGATTTATAGAATGCTTCATGCACTTCACTTATATCTTTTGAGTATGGCTTTATAGAATGCTTCATGTGCATCACTTATATCATTTGAAGTTTGGATTGCCTGTTTCTCTACACATATAGGAAGCCACCATTTATAGAATGCTCTTTTGCTTCACCTATATTTGTTAGAGCGTGGGCATATATTTTTTAGAAATAATTAAACTCTCATGCTTCACTTATATCTACTTAGAGAGTTAACAGGAATTGGTCATTCACTTGGTTAGTCAAAAAACCCTACATAAAACTTGTAGATCACTGAATATGATATGTTGGATTCCTTGCAATAGTTTTGCGATATAGAGATGGTGATATTAGAGTCATGCTACACTACTGGAAATTGCTTATTTGTCGTCCGCCTTTTCTTTGTCGTTTGCCGCTTACACAAAACGGACGGCAAAGAATTGGCTGATGGCAAAGAATCTTTCCTGTCAGCTGGTGTACGGCAAAGAGAGAGGTGGGCCCCACTAACGAGCTGTATAGAAAAAACCTAACGGCCCCCCTCTTTGCTGTCTGCTAGAAGACGACAAAGAGCACAAAAGCGGGCGGCAAAGGATGGCGGACGGCAAAGAGTTGACCTAACTAATGGGCCGAGCCGCCCAACTCTCTCTCTCTCTCTCTGTCCGTGTTTCTCTCGTCCTCTCACCCCGATGACCCGCCGCCGCCCCCTTGCCCCGCCGCCGCTGCCCCTTGCCCCGCCGCCGCCCCCTTGCCTTGCCCCGTCACCTCACACCCCTCCTCTTTGACGCCCCTACCTCCATCGCGTTGCTGCCGCCCCTCGCCCAGCCGCCCCGCCCCCTCCCCTATGTCGCCCCCCGCCCCATCCCACCGCGGTTGTCCGGCCTCCCCCTCAACCGGGCCGCCGCCTCCTCCAGCGGCCGCCCTCCCATCCACCGGCCGCCACGTGCCTCCTCCACCAGCGATCTCCTGCAGGTGAGTTCATCCCCCTTTTTTAGTTTCTTTTAGTTTAGTTTCTGTTTTAGTTATAGTTATAGTTATAGTTTTAGTTTTAGTTTTAGTTTTAGTTTAGTTTTAGTTTTAGTTTAGAAGAAGAAGAAGAGTAGAAGGAGGAGGAGGAGGGAGGAAGAGGAGGAGGGAGAAGAAGAAAGAAGAAGAAGACGAAGAAGAAGACGAAGAAGAACAAGAAGAAGAAGAAGAAGAAGAAGAACAAGAAGAAGAAGAAGAAGAAGAAGAGGAAGACAAGAAGGAAAGGAAAACCTCCCCCCGCCACCGCAGACTCCGCTCTGCCACACTAATCTTAGATTGTCTATAGAAACCAAAGGAGTGGGATCAGATGTATTTGAGTAGAGAGCAGAAATTTCTTAGGTCACTAATATTAACCGAAAGCCTGAAATTTGCTTAGGTCACTAATATTAACTGGGCTCTTACAAATTTGAGGGTACTATGTGGGTTTCCAGTCTATATTGATGATGACTGGTGTAGTATGGAAGAGTTGGGGCCTCTTTGACAACTCAATTGCCTTTCACTATGGAGCCTAGAAAATGTACCTACTGGCTTGTTGGCTGCAAAGGCGAGGGTAAATGCAAAGAAACAACTCACCTCTCTTGCTTTAACATGTGGTGGTAGAGTGGGAGATGGGTTGGTCCAAGGAGCTAGTCTCTGAGTTCGAGGAGGAGGAGCAAAGAAGAGGGAAAGGGAAAGGAAGACGAAGAAGAGGAGGAGAAGAAGAAGAAGAAGTAGAAGAAGAAGAAGAAGAAGAAGAAGAAGAAGAAAAGGAAGAAGAGGAATAAGAAGAAAGGGAAAAATAGGAAAAAAGAAGAAGAGGGGAAGAAGAAGACAAAGACATGTTTTTATACTTTCTTGTTTAGGGTTCCGCCACGTTTTGCAGTTTCTTTCTTTTCTTTAGTTGAATGTTTTTATACTACTAGCTAGCTGCCTAGTTTGCTGACCCAAAGAAGTTAAAATAGTTATTATATGGAATTCAACTAAAGTCAACATTTTTGACGACTAGTGCTACTAATAAATTCAACTAGAGCCATCATATGTCCACAAGTGCATTGTTTTTTGAATGAGAAATGATAACTTCATGTAGTTGATTATCTTCTGCTCAGAATTTCGTATGTTATAATGTTGTAAGGGTACTAATTGGTCTCTTTTGCCGCTTATCAGAGATGGGGGGAAGCCGCCACCGCAGACTCCGGTCTGCCACACCGGAGTACGAGTTGGATGCTTTTGAGTTCTTCAGTATCATACTTGGGACTTCAATATCATCCACGAGGCAGGTATATGAAAGGAGAGATCTCCCCTTCACCTATCTCATTATGATTACTATGTTGTTTGCTACATTACTCATTGTCCCAAACTGCAGAGGCTTCCTGACACTTTTATGAACATGCTGGGTGAAGATCCACCAAATAATGTGAAGCTGCGACAGGCCGGCAGCGGGTTTCGCAGGCTGTGGGACGTGGAGTTGGTGATCAAGGAGGGCCACATGTACCTGTGTCGTGGCTGGGAGAAGTTCTACCGTGCCTATGACCTGCGACAGGTGTACTTCCTTCTCTTCAGGTACGACGACGACACCATACTCATCGTGAAGGTGTTCAACGTGAATATGTGTCGCATGCGCTACGCTGAGGATGATGATGCCAGTACGTTCTGCCTCTTCTTATTCCTCTACATTTGGCTTTGTCTCGCATCGATTGTTAACAGTCATTGTTGCATTTGGACAGGCAATGGGAGCAGCAACAGCGACAGTGGCTACAGCCAAAGCAGCAGCGATTCTAGCTGTAGCAAAAGCAACAGCGATTCTGACTGTAGCAAAAGCAGCAGTGATTTAGGCTGTAGCAAAGACAGCAAGGAGGATGATCCAGACTAGAGTGGGGAAGAAGAGGAGCAGAGTGGGCATCAGGCTGAGGATGACCTAGCGATGGTGGTGGCTAACCAAGGGCAAGAGATGGTGGTGGCGCACCATGGGCAAGAGATTGTGGTGGTTGAGGATGACCTAGCGATGGTCGTGCCTGTCTTGCCTGAAGATGGCCTCACGATGGTGGTGGTGGCTGACAATGACCTCGCGCCGGTGGTGGCGCCGGTGATCCCACAGCTGGGCGACATGACCACGCCAATTGTGGTAGAAGACTACATCCCACTGCCTCCACCGCCTCGCCGCTCTTGGCGCATCTGGATGAGAAAGGAGAAGGAGAAGAACAATGAGAACTGAACTATGTCAGGTATGTTTGATCTCCAAAATGATCTATATATACCTAGCTTTGTTTCCTCCGATATGCTTAGTTACCTATGTTAGCCCTAATATGCTTAGTTACCTATGTTAGCTGTAATATGCTAAGTTATCTCTACTATGCTTATTTTCCTATAGGTTAGCTCCAAAATTACTTATGTTAGCACAAAATGACCAAGTTTACATAATAAGCTTATAGTCTTCTTCTTCTTCTTCTTCTTCATCTTCTTCTTCTCCTTCTTCTCCTTCTCCTCCTTCTCCTTCTCCTCCTTCTCCTCCTTCTCCTTCTTCTCCTTCTTCTCCTTCTTCTCCTCCTTCTCCTCCTTCTCCTCCTCCTTCTCCTCCTTCTCCTCCTTATCCTCCTTCTTCTTCTTCTTCTTCTTCTTCTTCTTCTTCTTCTTCTTCTTCTTCTTCCCCTTCTTCTTCCCCTTCTTCTTCTCCTCCTTCTTCTCCTTCTTCTTCCCCTTCTTCTTCTCCTTCTTCTCATCCTTCTCATCCTTCTCCTCCTTCTCCTCCTCTGTTACGCCCTCGATGCGGTTATATCTCCCACGTGTCGAAGCACGACTTAGAGGCATAACCGCATTGAAAGCAATGTCGCAAGTGAGGTAATCTTTGCAAACAACCCATGTAATACCAAAAAGGGAAAGAGATACATAGTTGGCTTACAATCGCCACTTCACACAATACATGAATAAAGCATTACAACATCCAAATACAATCACGCTCCGATTACGGAACCAAAATAAAGAGCAACCCCAAATGCGACAAGGTCCCCCGATCGACCCCAACTGGGCTCCACTACTGATCAACTAGAAACGAAACAAGACAAAGGACAAGATCTTCATCGAGCTCCTCCTTGAGCTTGGTTGCGTCATATGCACGGTCTCATCGGCACCTGCAAGCTGGTTTTGGAAGTATCTGTGAGTCATGAGGACTCAGCAATCTCACACCCTCGCGATCAAGACTATTTAAGCTTATAGGGAGGTAAAAGGTATGAGGTGAAGCTGCAGCAAGCGACTAGCATATATGGTGGCTAACTTATAAGCAAAAGAGAGCGAGAAGAGAAGGCAAAAGCACGGTCGAACAACTATGATCAAGAAGTGATCCTAGAAAAACCTACGTCAAGCATAACTCCAACACCGTGTTCACTTCCCGGACTCCGCCGAGAAGAGACCATCACGGTTACACATGCGGTTGATGTATATTAATTAAGATCAACTTCAGGTTTTCTACAACCGGACATTAACAAATTCCCATCTGCCCATAACCGCGGGCACGGCTTTCGAAAGTTGATAACCCTGCAGGGGTATCCCAACTTAGCCCATCACAAGCTCTAACGGTCAGGGAAGGATATTCTTTCTAGCGGGAAGACCCGATCAGACTCGGAATCCCGGTTATAAGACATTTCGACAATGGTAAAACAAGACCACAAGACCACCCGCTGTGCCGACAAATCCCGATAGGAGCTGCACATATCTCGTTCTCAGGGCACACCGGATAAGCTAAGCGTATGGGAGCCAACGTAACCCAAGTTTCCAAGGGACGGCCCCGCACGGTGCTCTGGGTTGGACCAACACTTAGAGAAGCACTGGCCCGGGGGGGTTAAAATAAGATAACCCTTGGGCTGGCCGACCCAAGGGAAAGAAAAGGCTAGGTGGCAAATGGTAAAACCAATGTTGGGCCTTGCTGGAGGATTTTATTCAAGGCGAACTGTCAAGGGGTTCCCATTATAACTGAACCGCGTAAGGAACGCAAAATCCGGGAACATAACACCGATATGACGGAAACTAGGGCGGCAAGAGTGGAATAAAACACCAGGCATAAGGACGAGCCTTCCACCCTTTACCAAGTATGTATATGCATTAAATTAAATAAGAGATATTGTGATATCCCAACAACATATCCATGTTCCAACAAGGAACAAATTCCAATCTTCACCTGCATGTAACAACGCTATAAGAGGGGCTGAGCAAAGCGGTAACATAGCCAAACAACGGTTTTCTAGGAAAAGGTGGGTTAGAGGCTTGGCTTAACAATATGGGAGGCAGGATAAGAAAGTGGTAGGTATTGCAGCATAGGCATAGCAAAAGAGCGAGCAACTAGCAAGCAAAGATAGAAGTGATTTCGAGGGTATGGTCATCTTGCCTGAAATCTCGCAAGGAAGAAGAACGAGTCCATTAAGAAGACAAACGGACGAAGACGAACGGGTCCTCACAAACGCGACGTATTCGGAACCAACCCGAAGAAGCAACACCGCAAAGAAGCAAACAACATAGCAAACAACCAACACATGAACAAGATATGATATGCGGGATGCGGTATGCGATGCATATGAATAATTTGCAAAGGAATGATTGAACCTGGCCTCAACTTGGAAATCCAAGAGTTCCACTGGAAAAGTGAGGTGATTCCGGTTGAAATCGATATAAAGATCACCGGAATCGGATGCACGGTTTGGAAATGGCAAGCAAAGCAAATATGGCATCGGTCTGCGATAATCAGCAAGTAGCCATCTAAATGCATCAAGATAAATATGCTACAACACTCAAATATGGAAACAAAATACATGGCAGGGATCCACTCATGATGCTTGACAAAATATGAACACTGAGCTACGGCTAATTAATCCATTAACAGGTTCAAACAAGCATGGCAAAAGTGCAAACGATAACAGGTTTCAGACTTAGTGAAATTAACACAAGTCTGGAATTTATCATTAGGAAGCAATCTTTAGAGCATGAAAACTACATGCTACAGGAATATATCATGGCAAAGCAAGGCATGGCATGAAGCTACTCAAAGCACTTAACAAAAGTCCCTTAGTGACCTTGAGCCAAAAGGGATCAGAAAGTACAATTGCAAGGATGTGAACATAGCAAAAACATAAACAGATTCAGACTTGGTGAAAAACTGGAGCATGCAAAACAGATTAACGAGTAGGCATGTTTACGAGCTCGATGCACTCACTACACGTACGAATCGGAGCTACGGATGAAGAGTTATGATGCGATGAAGATGCCAAAAAGTTAGGGTTTCGGGAGGAGAAAGTCAACCGAAACTAGGGTTTACTGTAGCAGGTATCTCAGATCCGGCGACGGGTACTGTAGCGGCGGTGCAGCTCGAGGTCTCCGGCGAGCGGTGAGCTCACTCCGGTGAGGGGAGGCCGGGGCACCTGAGGGCGGTGAGGGGCGCGCGGATCTGGCGAAGACGCGGCTGGCCGGCGGCGCGTACGGCGACGAGGAGACGGCGGAGCGGGCCGGCGCGCTTGGTGATGGAGACCGCCGGCAACGACCTTGGGCGGCGGTGCGGCCACACCAGCGCGGGAGGCGACGAGTGGTGAGCGGCGCGCGGTGGAGAACGATGGCTCGGGGCGGCGCGGGAGGAACCGGGCCGCGAGGGCCCGCGGCGGGCTCGCCGGGCCGCGCAGGAGGAGGTGGCCGGCGGAGCCACGTGGCGGCCCAGGAGAGGCTGGAAGCGGCGGCGCGGGGACGAGCGGACATGTCCGTCCGGCAAGGTTGTGTCCGGCGGCGCGGAGGGAGTTGGATCTAGGGTTTGTACCGTGATTTTTCGGGGAAGGCCACATATATATAGGTAGAGGGAGCTAGGAGAATCCAAATGAGGTGCGGTTTTCGGCCACGCAATCGTGATCGACCGACCGAGATGATGGAGGAGGTTTAGGTGGGTTTTGGGCCACTTTGAAGGGGTGTTGGGCTGCAACACACATGAGGCCTTTTCGGTCCCCCGGTTAACCGTTGGAGTATCAAACGAAGTCCAAATGGCACGAAACTTGACACGCGGTCTACCGGTAGTAAACCAAGGCTGCATGGCAAGTCTCAGTCCAATCCGAATACGTTTAACACCCGCACACGAAAATAGGTAGAAAGGGACACCGGATGACATAGGAGCACCGGATTACAAAACGGACAACGGGGAAAATGCTCGGATGCATGAGACAAACATGTATGCAAATGAAATGCACATGATGACATGATATGACATGCAAGACACGCAAACAATGACAAGGCAACAACAGCGAATAACTGGAGGACACCTGGCACATCGGTCTCGGGGCGTTACAACACTCCACCACTACGAGAGGATCTCGTCCCGAGATCTAGAATGGCACCGGAGGGAAAACAGAAGAGAAAGAGAAGAGGTAAAACTAAGTTGCTCCTTTGACAAACGAGTGAACCCAAAGAACCTTGCAAAAATTAAGCCATTGAAAGAAAGAATACAACGAAGATGAATGAATTTGAAAGCACTCCGTTAGGAAAAGGAACAAGGAAGACCAAATTCGAACAGCTCTCCGGTTGGAAAGATATGCAAGGCTTGATAAAATGAAAGAACTTGAGCAGTGGGCACACACTCTGGTTAAATGGATAAGCACGAAAAGACCATGATCTTTGACAAAAAACGAGATGACGTGTTGAAGAGAGCATCATCACAAAGCCTCTGGAAGAAAGAATGGAAGATAGATAATTGAGATAGGAGAATGGAGAAGAAAAATGCCAACTTCTGCCACAAAAGAGTTTGAAAAGGCATCTTTAGGAGAAGGGTCGAACGGAGTTGTTGGAAAACCAACAACGAAAAGATAAGCTTGTAGTGGGCTTATGAAGAACATCTCAAAACATAAGGTGAAACTCTGCCACTAACAGAAACAAGATTGGATTGATAAGAACAAGAAGACGAGGAACTATTTCACCGGGAGGGTAGATGGAGAACTTGGATCATAAATTATCACCATTAATAGCATTAATCCTTAGGGAAAGCTTTAGGTGAAATATAACCCCAGATAACTCCAATGACGAGATTGATGGATTTAAAATATCTCATTCTTAACAACATGTGAATCATGAAACATGAACTCAAATTATCAAGAATGACATAATACCACCTCCAATGATATGGAAGAAGGAATTGCACTCCGGATTGCAAGATGAAGAATGCTTGAGCTTCTTAGAAAAGAATCTCGATGAAAAACTTGGAGAAGGAATTAAATCCTTGATGAACCATCATGTAGAGCCTCCATGAAGAACTCCTTTAACAAAAGGATGATCAAACGGAAAGAAAGGGTAGTTGAAAGCACAAGGTGGAACCTTGTAAAGATTTAGATAGATCTCCGTGATTACATAATTGCGAGAGCTTGGAACTCCGGGAAAGAAAGATGAGCACTTTAAACCAAGAATATGTATGATGAACCACTCCAGAATAAGGAATTGAATCATTTGGATGAAACAAGAATAAGAATTACATTATGCTTATCCTTCACCAATTAAATTGATGACAATCAACGGATTTGGCACACTACTTATTCTCGTAGCAAGGATTAAGAGAGATATAGCGCCAACTTGGGAAGGTCTTCTATGAACCACCGGTAGGATTGACAACGAATAAATTGATAAGGAAGAGAAATCTGGAAGAACCACCGTAAGAAATGAAAATGAACGAAGAAAAGATAAAGGAACACCGGGAAGAATTATGAAATGAACGAAGATACTTGAGAGAATTTAGATACAATTGAAACGAAGAGATCACACGCTGATTAAAGAATATTGAATGATGCACCGGTAAGATTTGGAGAATGATAGCTGAAAGCTGAGAATGAATAATATTTGAAAAGATGGCCTTCGGAGGAAATAAATGGAAAAAAACTCATGAAATGCTCTGGGTGGGTCAAAAAAATTTTGACAAACGAAAACGATTATGAGAGGATGGTCTCGAACTAGAGCCACGAATCTCTGAGAGAACGGATAAGATATGGATGTAAAACTCTTCTTCGGTCTTCAAATTCTGAGAATTACGACGGGACACACCACCAAATTGTTTAGATACTCCGGAATAAAGAAGAATGGAAAAGTTGAACCAACGATCAAAAGAATTTGAAAGATCTTGGACAAATACATATGATTGATGATGAATCATTCTTACGTCAGACTTCGAAAAAGAATTGAGAATAACTCCGGGAAAATAAGAAGAGTCAGGTAAGATCCTGGAAAAAGACCTGTGGGTTAGGGCCCACTCAAAAGAAAACACCGTAGAATGACTTAAAAGAGAGAAAGCACCGGTTGAATTAAATGGCTAGAATGAGATAACAACCTTGAAAGAGCTGGAACGAAAACAGAGTGGAAACACGAATCTCCGAGATATCTTGAGCACTCCGGAACAACTGAATAGTGAGAAGTGGAAGATTAAGAGGTGCACCGGCATGAGAAAGCATTGAAACAAGGAAAGGATGTGATCAACAAGGCTTGAATTAGATCCACCGGAGAAGATAAAAGAAATGAAGAATGATGAACTAGAAGCTCCATTAGTATCTTCATGAGAATCACCGGATAAGAACATTGAAGGAAAAGAATGGAGAGGCTTCACATCAATAAGATGGATACTCGATTAAGAAATCCGAATCCTTGAAGAAAAACAAGGGAGGGAGGGCGAGAAAACAAAGGAAACTTGGAGATGGATGAAACAAATAACATTGAGAAGAACTGATAATTGATCTTGTGAATGTTGAAGTGATCGGATCCACTTGAAGAGAGACACACCGGTAGAACAAGATTGGCATAACAATCTTGATTATCGAGAAGGATTAGTATTCACATCGGAGTATGAGAAAACCATTTGGGGAAGGTATGGAATCAACACTTGACATTGAAGCAACTCGAATACCACAACTCCAAACAAAAACAAAGGATTGACTTACAGAATAAGCTGGAACAAACATACGATAGAGATTTCGTCTGAAGTTTTCATGGTGGGGCCTACACGGGCTCGATCGTACAGCACCATCATGTACAAGGCAGTGCACATGACATAC
The DNA here is from genome assembly GCF_056163025.1 of Triticum urartu. NCBI lineage: Eukaryota > Viridiplantae > Streptophyta > Magnoliopsida > Poales > Poaceae > Triticum > Triticum urartu. The sequence continues at coordinate 483,437,402 of NC_141876.1, read as the reverse complement.
GAAGCATCCCCGAGTCGGCATAGCCAAGGACTCTTTAAGACACAACGAGACCACTGTAAAACCAACCGTGAATAGGCGGACCACTAGACGTCGAACCCGAATTTCATATCATACATCTATCGGAAAGATATCCTCAGAGCTACTTGAATTCCCACTTATAAACTCCCGAAATTTTCCAGTTATGCATTCAGGTGTTGGGGATACAGGGGAAGCATAATATCTCACCCAAAACTAGCAAATCCTACATCCAGCTGTATCCATCCTTCAACACATAACCAAGAAACCTTCGGAAATCATCTACCTCAACCTTCGAAAAGCATCCGTTATACGAGTTATGGCAATACTCCCGAACTCCCGCCCAGTACTGGGTGGCGTCGAGGTTATCTCACGAAAACTGCATAAAAGAGATTTTTGATGTCGGCGAAAACTAAACTCAGGTATTCCAGAACTGCAACGATAAAATTGTGACGACAACACCTCGGAGCTCAACTCCCCGGGACACTGCCACAACCCCTAAATGTCAGGAGGCACCAAGAACAATGTTCTCGTCACAAAACCATCGGAACGATTCCAAGATACCTGCGTGATACTAAAATTTCTTTAGTGAAAATTTGAGAAGAGAAGAGTCAAAACTCTACGTCAGGATGCCTCACCAGAGCGATGAAGGGACTGAGGAGTAAAAAGAAGTCCTAAATCACCGATATATATAATTCCTAAATGACTCAAAACATTTTTCTAGACTCCACAACGCCAACGATTCGATCAAGCAGGGGGCTCCTAAGGTCGGGGAAGGCTCTGATACCAACTTGTAACGCCCTCGATGCGGCTATATCTCCCACGTGTCGAAGCACGACTTAGAGGCATAACTGCATTGAAAGCAATGTCGCAAGTGAGGTAATCGTTGCAAACAACCCATATAATACCCAAAAGGGAAAGAGATGCATAGTTGGCTTACAATCACCACTTCACACAATACATGAATAAAGCATTACAACATCCAAATACAATCACGGTCCGACTACGGAACCAAAATAAAGAGCAGCCCCAAATGCGACAAGGTCCCCCGATTGACCCCAACTGGGCTCCACTACTGATCAACTAGAAACGAAACAAGACAAAGGACAAGATCTTCATCGAGCTCCTCCTTGAGCTTGGTTGCGTCATCTGCACGGTCTCATCAGCACCTGCAAGCTGGTTTTGGAAGTATTTGTGAGTCACGGGGACTCAGCAATCTCACACCCTCGCGATCAAGACTATTTAAGCTTATAGGGAGGTAAAAGGTATGAGGTGGAGCTACAGCAAGCGACTAGCATATATGGTGGCTAACTTATACGCAAAAGAGAGCGAGAAGAGAAGGCAAAAGCACGGTCGAACAACTATGATCAAGAAGTGATCCTAGAACAACCTACGTCAAGCATAACTCCAACATCGTGTTCACTTCCCGGACTCCGCCGAGAAGAGACCATCATGGTTACACACGCGGATGATGTATTTTAATTAAGATCAACTTCAGGTTTTCTACACCGGACATTAACAAATTCCCATCTGCCCATAACCACGGGCATGACTTTCGAAAGTTCATAACCCTGCAGGGGTGTCCCAACTTAGCCCATCACAAGCTCTCGCGGTTGATGTATGAAAGAATTATGAATGGTGGCTTTGCCACAAATACGATGTCGACTACATGATCATGCTAAGCAATATGACAATGATGGAGTGTGTCATAATAAACAGAACGGTGGAAAGTTGCATGGCAATATATCTCGGAATGGCTATGGAAATGCCATAATAGGTAGGTATGGTGGCTGTTTTGAGGAAGGTATATGGTGGGTGTATGATACCGGCGAAAGGTGTGCGGTATTAGAGAGGCTAGCAAAGGTGGAAGGGTGAGAAAAGTGCGTATAATCCATGGACTCAACATTAGTCATAAAGAACTCATATACTTATTGCAAAAAATCTACAAGTTATCAAAGCAAAGTATTACACGCATGCTCCTAGGGGGGTAGATTGGTAGGAAAAGACCATCGCTCGTCCCCGACCGGCACTCATAAGGAAGAAAATCAAAAAATAAATCATGCTCCGACTTCATCACATAACGGTTCACCATACGTGCATGCTACGGGAATCACAAACTTTAACACAAGTATTCTTCAAATTCACAACTACTCAACTAGCATGACTTTAATATCACCATCTTCATATCTCAAAACAATTATCAAGTATCAAACTTATCATAGTATTCAACACACTCATAAGAGAATTTTATTATTCTTGAATACCTAGCATATTAGGATTTAAAGAAAATTACCATGCTATTAAGACTCTCAAAATAATCTAAGTGAAGCACGAGATATCAATAGTTTCTATAAAACAAATCCACCACCATGCTCTAAAAGATATAAGTGAAGTACTAGAGCAAAATTATATAACTCAAAAGATATAAGCGAAGCACATAGTGTTGGAAATATGCCCTAGAGGCAATAATAAATTGGTTATTATTATATTTCCTTGTTCATGATAATTGTTTATTATCCATGCTAGAATTGTATTGATAGGAAACTCAGATACATGTGTGGATACATAGACAACACCATGTCCCTAGTAAGCCTCTAGTTAACTAGCTCGTTGATCAATAGATGGTTACGGTTTCCTGACCATGGACATTGGATGTCGTTGATAACGGGATCACATCATTAGGAGAATGATGTGATGGACAAGACCCAATCCTAAGCCTAGCACAAAGATCGTGTAGTTCGTATGCTAAAGCTTTTCTAATTGTCAAGTATCATTTCCTTAGACCATGAGATTGTTGAAAGTGCAACTATCCCTAGGTGGTTTTGGTAATTCATAACAACATATAGCTCATTAAGCTAATGCTATTCCAAGATGATTATTTCAGGAAAGCTCAATGATTGGCATGGCATGGATGTGAAAGTGGAACCCTCAAAATGCTATGGACAAAGGATTGGCTCAAGCTCAAAAGCTCAAGACTCTTCATTTTATATTTTAGTGATCCAAGATCACATTGAGTGTTTAGGAAAAGCCAATACTATCAAGGAGGGATGAGGTGTTGCTTAATGAGCCTCTTGCTTCATGTGCTTAGTGATATGCTCCAAAACCCTCAACTACTTTCACATATCCACAGATGACCTAAACCCTAAGACAAACTCAGTCCTACCGATTCTTTCTATCCGGCGCCACCGAGTTTCACTTGTCATAAGCCACTGCCAAACCCTAGCCATTCGGTTCTACCGATAGGGATCTCGGTCTCACCGAGATGGGATTGCAAACTCTCTCTTTCCCTTTCGTAACTTTTCGGTCTCACCGAAAGAGCGGATCGGTCCCATCGAGATTGCAATGTAAATTCAGTGTTTCCTTTTTGTAACTTTTCGGTCTCACCGAAAGAGCAAATCGGTCCCACCGAGTTTGCCTGACCAACTCTCTGGTTAGCTAATTACCAAATTCGGTCTCACCGAGTTTGTGTAATCGGTCTCACCGAGATTATGTTATGCCCAAACCCTAACCATATCGGCCCTACCGAGTTGCATGTCAGTCCCGCCGAAAATCTCTAACGGTCACTAGGTTTACATTTTCGGTCCGACCGAGTTTGTTGATTCGGTCCCACCGAGATTGGAAAACTGTGTGTAACGGTTGGATTTTGTGTGGAGGCTATATATACCCCTCCACCTCCTCTTCATTCGTGGAGAGAGCCATCAGAACACATACACAATTCCAACTCATATGTTCTGAGAGAGAACCACCTACTCATGTGTTGAGACCAAGATATTCCATTCCTACCATATGAATCTTGATCTCTAGCCTTCCCCAAGTTGCTTTCCACTCAAATCATCTTTCCACAAAATCCAAATCCTATGAGAGAGAGTTGAGTGTTGGGGAGACTATCATTTGAAGCACAAGAGCAAGGAGTTCATTACCTACACACCATTTGTTACTTCTTGAAGAGTGGTGTCTCCTAGATTGGCTAGGTGTCACTTGGGAGCCTCCGACAAGATTGTGGAGTTGAACCAAGGAGTTTGTAAGGGCAAGGAGATCGCCTACTTCGTGAAGATCTACCGCTAGTGAGGCAAGTCCTGTGTGGGCGATGGCCATGGTGGGATAGACAAGGTTGCTTCTTCGTGGACCCTTTGTGGGTGGTTGCTTCTTCATGGACCCTTTGTGGGTGGAGCCCTTCGTGGACTCGCGCAACCGTTACCCTTTGTGGGTGGAGCCCTCCGTGGACTCGCGCAACCGTTACCCTTTGTGGGTTGAAGTCTCCATCAACGTGGATGTAGGATAGCACCACCTATCCGAACCACGGGAAAAACATCCGTGTCTCCAATTGCGTTTGAATTCTCCAAACCCTTCCCTTTACATTCTTGCAAGTTTCATGCTTTACTTTCCGCTGCCAATATACTCTTTGCATGCTTGCTTGAATTGTGTGATGATTGCTTGACTTGTCCTACAATAGCTAAAATCTGCCAAGAACTAAAATTGGGAAAAGGTTAAGTTTTTATTTGGTCAAGTAGTCTAATCACCCCCCTCTAGACATACTTTCGATCCTACAAGTGGTATCAGAGCTTTGGTCTCCATTTGCTTTGATATCCATAGCTTTTGGTGGTCATAGCCTTGGTTTCACAACCTAGGAGAGTATGGCGTCTAGCGAGGGAAATTATCACCGTAGAGGTCCTTACTTTGATGGTACTAATTTTGCTAGTTGGAAGCATAAAATGAAAATGCATATTCTTGGACATAACCCCGCCGTTTGGGCTATTGTGTGTGTTGGTTTGCAAGGTGACTTCTTTGATGGGAAAGAACCAAACCGTGAAGCTACCGCGGATGAGTTGAAGATGTTGCAATACAATGCTCAAGCTTGTGATATTCTCTTCAACGGATTGTGCCCCGAAGAATTCAACAAAATCAGCCGTCTTGAGAATGCCAAGGAAATTTGGGACACTTTGATTGATATGCACGAAGGTACCAACTCCGTCAAGGAATCCAAGTTGGATGTGCTTCAAAGTCAACTTGACAAGTTCAAAATGAAGGATGGTGAAGGTGTTGCTGAAATGTACTCTAGGCTTGCTCTCATCACAAATGAGATTGCCGGCTTAGGAAGTGAAGAGATGACTGATAGATTCATCATCAAGAAGATTCTAAGACCCTTGGATGGAAAATATGATACCGTGTGCACATTGATCCAAATGATGCCCAATTACAAAGATCTCAAGCCAACGGAGGTGATTGGAAGAATTGTTGCTCATGAGATGTCACTTAAGGATAAAGAGGAACTTCAAGACAAATCAAGTGGTGCCTACAAAGCCTCATGTGAAGCCCCTACATCATCAAGTGAGAAACAAAACTTCAATGAAGAATTGAGCTTAATGGTGAAGAACTTCAACAAGTTCTACAAGAGTAGAAGCAAAGATAGAAGCTTCAAGTCAAGGTCCTACAATGACAAAAGATCTTCTAGTCGAGAGCGAAACTGCTACAGTTGTGGAAGACCCAGACACTATTCCAATGAGTGTACGGCTCCCTACAAGAGAAGAGAAGATTCTCCAAAAAGAAGAAGCAAAGAATCACCACCAAGAGAGAGAAGGAGTAGAGATGATCGTTATGAACGAAGATACTCATGGAGAAGCAAGGATTCGGAAAGGAAGGAAAAATCATCAAGGAGCGACACAAAACAAAGACATCAAGCTCATGTTGGTGAATGGGTATCCGGCTCCGATTCCGACAGCCACTCCGAGAGAAGTTATCACTCCGACTCCGAAGATACTCAATATGAAGGTGTTGCCGGTCTAGCACTTGTGTCAACCAACTCCTACGACATATTTGACTCACCAAATGAAGGAATTGGAAGATGCTTCATGGCCAAAGGTCCTAAGGTAACACACCCCGAGTATGTTGATTTCGATAGTGATGAAGATGACTTGTTAGGTGATGATTTGCTTGTTGACAACTCTAGTGATGAATACTATGATGAAACGTCAATTAATCATGCTAATGAAGATAAAAAAAATGACAATGATAAGGAGAAGATTGAGGCTCTAACTAAAGAACTAAACACTCTTAAGTCAGCTCATGAAACTATCTTCGAAGATCATCGAGAACTTTTAAGAGCTCATGAGAAGTTACGCTTTGAAAAGCTCAATCTTGAGAAAGAGCATGAGTTCTTAAAAGCAATCAATGATGATCTCCGCAAGAAAAGTTCTTCTTACATTGCCAAGCGTTTACTCTTATCCACTTACATGCCTCAAGTCAAGTCTAGTAACAAGAACAAGAAAGATTCTTCCTCTAGCAGTAACAATGATCATGCTAAATCCAATATTGTTGCTTCTAGTAGTTCTCTTGATTCCACTAATGATTCTGTTAGCCAAGTTACATTTGAGCAAGAAAATAGCTTATTGAAGGGAATTATAGAGAAAGGAGTGTACAAAAGCCTTGCCGGGAGTAAGCAATTCGAGGAAATTGTGCGCAAGCAAGGAATGCACCGGAAGAATCAAGGTGTTGGTTTTGAACGAAAGTTCAATGCCAATGGAGTTGAGTGGGAAGAAGATCAATACCCCAAGACAAAGTTTGTTCCTCAACAAGAGAAGTATGATACTTCTTTCAAGGGGACACAAGCTCAAGATGATCTTCCACCACAAGACTACAAGCAAAAAGGCAAGGACAGGCTTCAAGAGGAAATTGGCGCATTTGAAGAAGCTCCTAAGACCTTAGACAAGTGGATTCCCAAGACTACTTCAAGTTCCACTTCATCAAGTACGACTACAACTCCAAGGATTCCCATCAAGATGATGTGGATCCAAAAGAAGAAGAACTAGAGAGTTCTTGAGGGTGACTCTGCCAACATACTTCACTCTTATCATTTTGGCAAGAACAAGTGCAATCAACTTCCACATCTTGCACTAGTTCAAGGAGTCACAAACCCTCTTGTTGGTAAGACAAGGGACAAGGTAACCTAAAAGTTTTCATGGACATCATCTTGTGTGTGCATCACTCTATGTCTATGGATATCCTTGTTTGTTCCTTGTGGGACTAACCCATGTAGGTATTGAAAGTGCAATTCACTCAAATGTATAGCTCCAAGTGATCTACATCAACATTGAGCATCCACATCTTCAACATCTACATGAAGTCATCATCGACAAAACCTGAGGTTAGTTCATCCCTCTAAGGGGGGATATCACATCTAGGGGGAGCTTTACTCTAAGACTTGAGCTAAAGCAACTCTAAAGATGTGAACACAACAATTCTTTATGTAAAAGTGGTAACCCCACTTGAGCTTAAACGATGAGTATGACCTATGATCAAGTGTTCTCACTTGACTCCTAAGTCAATATACTCATATATAGATGACCTAGTCATCGCAAATTGCTTGATAGATGCTAGAATTGGTTGTGCATGCCTTGGCACATATTTCATTTGCCATCTTATTGTGTGAGCATGCTAGTTGCATATTTTACTCATTTGAGGACATCCACTTGTTGTTTTGGTTGTTTGGCTTTATTTCCTTTTGCCAAGTGGATGGACAAGAATGCCTAAGAACCTCCTCTAGCTATCTATGCTTTTCTCGTCTCAAACTCTATTCATGCTACATCACAAAATTTGATCAAGTCAGATTCGAACCACTCTATGTGAGGAGCGCTCGGAGTTCCCGATTCGTCATAGACTTAAACTTCCAAAACCTCTTTATGATTCTCGGTCTGACCGATACCCCACTTTTGGTCCTACCGAGATCATTAAGTTGATCTAGGTTTTCGATCTCGGTGCAACCAATTTGAACCTTTCGGTCACACTGAGTTTCAGTAACTGCTTGCAGTTATGAATCTCGGTGCCACCGAGTTGTTCCACTCGGTCACACCGACAGGGTCGGGCTATATATAGTCACGGGCAAAAATTTGGAAATTTCTCCGAACCCCTTCGCCCGCGCGATAGCTTGCTCTACCAACTTGGTCTCCGGATCGTCTCCTCGCCACCAGCCGCCTCCAGTCGCTGGTCTCCGTCGCCGTCAACGGGAATTCCACCCCACCATTGCCGCCGTAGCGAGTCTCCGCCAAACTAGGGTATGGACTCGATCTTTGTGCTATTCTCCAATCTGATTCTTAGCACATTGTGATCATCATGATTCTTGCCACGATTGAAACACTCCTATCCAGTCAATGCGCTTGTAGATTAGGTTTGATTCGAAGATTTTAGGGTTAGGTTTCCGCCGAAACCATCTCGGACCCACCGAGTTGAAAAACTCGGTCCCACCGATTTGGCTTATGCCATTGCACAAGTGAGACTCGGTCTGACCGAGAATTACTTATCGATGTGACCGATTTTGGAACTCTGTGAAACCCTAGCAGTCTCGGTGCCACCGAACTGTGACTCGGTCTGACCGAGTTCACTAGTTTAGGTGCCAAAACTGCTTCGGTATCACCGAGTTTAAAAAACGGTAGATCCGAGATGATTTCAGTGGGAAACTAAAACTAAGTTTTTGAATCATTCTTTTGCAAAAATCTCTGCATTTTGTGATGCTCATCTATTCTACCTCATCTATAAACTATTCACAGGGTCAGCAGTCAGCTTGTTCATCATGTCAGACCAAAGTGATAGCCAGAACATGTCAGAAGAGCAAGTGCAGATGAGTGAGGGCACTAGTCCCTCAAGTTCTTCAGATGAAGGCAGCAGGAGCATCCCTAGCAATCTGCCTAAAGCAGCCACCAGATAGAGAAAGAAGAGAACTTCAGATTCTGAGGATGAAGACTATGTGGCAGAAGAGGAAGCAACTTCCAAGAGAGTTGAGCCAGCACAGGGCACAAAGCCAGGCTTGAAAGTCAAAAGGCCAGCAGGCAGGCAGCCTATGTCAAAGGCCAGAGCTTCAACTGAGAAGCCCACTCCCATAGAGCCAGTTGCTGCTGAAGGCAAGAAAAGAAAGGAAAGGGTCAAGAAGACCGTAGCCAGAGTGCTTGGAAAGGCTTCCATCATGGAAGAGGAAGAGGAAGAAGAGGTTGCTGCACCAGCACCTAAGGCACCTAAGCTTATGGGTGATGCTATCAGGACAGGGGCTGCTGCATCTAAGCCCAAAGAAGCACCCAAAGCTGCCTCCAAGCCCAAGTCTGCACCAAAGAGAAATACAAGAAGCATCCCAGCTGCTGAGAAGAACAAGGCCCCAGTGCCTGAAGCTGCAGAAGAAGATGATGAAGAGCAAGTACTCAGAAAACTCAAGCCCAAGATCCCAGACCACAACGATGCTCATCCTGTGGCTGAGGACATGAAGCTCAGGAGAGACTCATGGCCGAGGAAGTGGAGAGAAGCAGATCCGTATTCTTCAAGGAGGAGGACTGCTGTTGACTACAGGTTCCACACCAAGGAACAGCAAGATTTCTATGAGACAGTACTGCTTGACAAGAAGCCCATTGTTTGTGACATGAGATGGGTCGACTGGACCTACATGAAGGAAAATGAGGAACACTACCCTGGAGTGTATGACAGCTTTAGTGCTTGTGGAGTTGCATACTTTGTTGGGCAGAAGCTCACAAAGTGGAACGAGGAGCTTATCATGTAGTTCTACTCCACAGCCCACTTTTATCTAGATGGTAGGATAATTTGGATGTCAGAGGGTACGAGGTACCAGTCCACAGTTGCTGAATGGGCACAGCTCATCAATGCCCCAGAGGAGCATGAGGATGACTTGGATATCTATGCCAAGAAGAAGATGGACCACAACTCCATGTCCAACATGTACAAGGAAATTCCAAACGAGGCACTTGAAACTTTCAAATTTGGCTCAGTGCATTATCTTCTGTCAGGGCTGCCAACTATTAATTGGATTTTGAGGCACACTCTCTTGCCTAAGTCAGGTGATCACAAGATGATCAGAGGCCATGCAATCAATTTGCTTCATATCTTTGATGTGCCACAGAAGTTCAAGGTGATGAGCCTCATGGTAGAGACCATCAAGAGGACTGCAGCAGATCAGAAGAGGAGCTGTGGATATGCCCCACAAATTCAGGAATTAATCAACTCCAAGATGGGCACGGGCATATACTTGTTGGACAAGGAACACTTGCCCATCCGTCCAGATTTTGAGCATAATCAAGTTGTCATGACTGAGAATGAGCCATCATCTGCCCAAGCACAAGCCAAGAAGGAGAAGGCAAGGAAGGAGAAAGCTGCCAAGATGCCAACTCAAGAGGAGGCATCTGAGTATTTCTTGAAAACCAAACAAGAGCAGCTTGGTTACCTAATTGCATCCACCCTGCAGATTGAGAAAGGACTAGCCACCCTAACTCAGAACCAGGCAAGCTTAGAGAGGATCATGGAACAAAAGTTCTATGACTTGGATGTCAAGGTGACAGAGATTCAGACTGCCGTGGAGCAGCTCCAGGATGACATGCAGGAGAGGAGAGGCAGGACTACAACTGATGCCTTTGCCAGAGTGCCACGAGGTCCGAGGTCGTCTGCAGTGCCAGTTGTTGACCCTAGAGCCACCACATCTGCACCAGCTACAGCTTCAGTTCCACCAGCTCCAACATCTACTTCAGTCTCGACTCCGACCACGTCTACAGAAGGCTTCGTCCTTGCAGTGCTCCGGACTCCACCACCACCTGAAGATCAAGCCTGAGCGTCGATCTAGCACTATGCATTTTCTAGGAACTTTTTGGTAACTTGTTGCCAAAGGGGGAGAAAAATGTATAGATCATAGGCTTCGAGAGAGAGAGTGTTGCTTTTTTCTCTCTTGCTTTATTTGGTGGTTTTTCAAACTTTGTTTGCTTTTGAGTGCTTGAGATACTATGTCATTATCTGTGAGACATTGATGATCATGTGTTTGATCATAAGCTACACTTAATGCTTGCTTAATGCTATTATCTTATCTATCTTATGTGATCATTCACTTTTCTTGGTGATGAGTGCATGTATTTCATTCTTATCATTTTAAGCGCTCCACCAAGATGTATGTGACATGGAAGAGTAACCCATGACTCTAACTCCTTGTGCATTTGCAGTCCAAAGCAAATTTTAAATATGCACAAATTTAGGGGAGCTCTTACTTATCACATACTTCTCAAAGCGACGATATATTTCATGCTTATTATCATTTGTCGAAGCTTTGATCTATATGTTGTCATCAATTACCAAAAAGGGGGAGATTGAAGGTGCAACTATCCCTAGGTGGTTTTGGTAATTCATAACAACATATAGCTCATTGAGCTAATGCTATTCCAAGATGATTATTTCAGGAAAGCTCAATGATTGGCATGGCATGGATGTGAAAGTGGAACCCTCAAAATGCTAAGGACAAAGGATTGGCTCAAGCTCAAAAGCTCAAGACTCTTCATTTTATATTTTAGTGATCCAAGATCACATTGAGTCTTTAGGAAAAGCCAATACTATCAAGGAGGGATGAGGTGTTGCTTAATGAGCCTCTTGCTTCATGTGCTTAGTGATATGCTCCAAAACCCTCAACTACTTTCCCATATCCACATATGACCTAAACCCTAAGCCAAACTCGGTCCTACCGATTCTTTCTATCCGGCGCCACCGAGTTTCACTTGTCATAAGCCACTGCCAAACCCTAGCAATTCGGTTCTACCGATAGGGATCTCGGTCTCACCGAGATGGGATTGCAAACTCTCTCTTTCCCTTTCGTAACTTTTTGGTCTCACCGAAAGAGCGGATCGGTCCCACCGAGATTGCAATGTAAATTCAGTGTTTCCTTTTTGTAACTTTTCGGTCTCATCGAAAGAGCAAATCGGTCCCACCGAGTTTGCCTGACAACTCTCTGGTTAGCTAATTACCAAATTCGGTCTCACCGAGTTTGTGTAATCGGTCTCACCGAGATTACGTTATGCCCAAACCCTAACCATATCAGTCCTACCGAGTTGCATGTCAGTCCCACCGAAAATCTCTAACGGTCACTAGGTTTACATTTTCGGTCCGACCGAGTTTGTTGATTCGGTCCCACCGAGATTGGAAAACTGTGTGTAACGGTTGGATTTTGTGTGGAGGCTATATATACCCCTCCACCTCCTCTTCATTCGTGGAGAGAGCCATAAGAACACATACACAATTCCAACTCATATGTTCTAAGAGAGAACCACCTACTCATGTGTTGAGACCAAGATATTCCATTCCTACCATATGAATCTTGATCTCTAGCCTTCCCCAAGTTGCTTTCCACTAAAATCTTCTTTCCACAAAATCCAAATCCTATGAGAGAGAGTTGAGTGTTGGGGAGACTATCATTTGAAGCACAAGAGCAAGGAGTTCATTACCTACACACCATTTGTTACTTCTTGGAGAGTGGTGTCTCCTAGATTGGCTAGGTGTCACTTGGTATCCTCCGACAAGATAGTGGAGTTGAACCAAGGAGTTTGTAAGGGCAAGGATATCGCCTACTTCGTGAAGATCTACCGCTAGTGAGGCAAGTCCTGTGTGGGCGATGGCCATGGTGGGATAGACAAGGTTGCTTCTTCGTGGACCCTTTGTGGGTGGTTGCTTCTTCGTGGACCCTTTGTGGGTGGAGCCCTTCGTGGACTCGCGCAACCGTTACCCTTTGTGGGTGGAGCCCTCCTTGGACTCGCGCAACCGTTACCCTTTGTGGGTTGAAGTCTCCATCAACGTGGATGTAGGATAGCACCACCTATCCGAACCACGGGAAAAACATCCGTGTCTCCAATTGCGTTTGAATTCTCGAAACCCTTCCCTTTACATTCTTGCAAGTTGCATGCTTTACTTTCCGCTTCCAATATACTCTTTGCATGCTTGCTTGAATTGTGTGATGATTGCTTGACTTGTCCTACAATAGCTAAAATCTGCCAAGAACTAAAATTGGGAAAAGGTTAAGTTTTTATTTGGTCAAGTAGTCTAATCACCCCCCCTCTAGACATACTTTCGATCCTACAATTGTGCAACTCCCGGATACCGTAGGAATGCTTTGGGTGTGCCAAACGTCACAACGTAACTGGGTGGCTATAAAGGTGCACTACGGGTATCTCCGAAAGTGTCTGTTGGGTTGGCACAAATCGAGACTGGGATTTGTCACTCCGTGTGACGGAGAGGTATCTCTGGGCCCACTCGGTAGGACATCATCATAATGTGCACAATGTGACCAAGGAGTTGATCACGGGATGATGTGTTACGGAACAAGTAAAGAGACTTGCCGGTAACGAGATTGAACAAGGTATCGGATACCAACGATCGAATCTCAGGCAAGTATAATACCGCTGGACAAAGGGAATTGAATACGGGATTGATTGAATACTTGACATCATGGTTCATCCGATGAGAGCATCGTGGAACATGTGGGAGCCAACATGGGTATCCAGATCCCGCTGTTGGTTATTGACCGGAGAGTCGTCTCGGTCATGTCTGCATGTCTCCCGAACCCGTAGGGTCTACACACTTAAGGTTCGGTGACGCTAGGGTTGTAGAGATATTAGTATGCGGTAACCCGAAAGTTGTTCGGAGTCCCGGATGAGATCCCGGACGTCACGAGGAGTTCCGGAATGGTCCGGAGGTAAAGATTTATATATAGGAAGTCCTATTTTGGCCACCGGAAAATGTTCGGGATTTTTCGGTATTGTATCGGGAAGGTTCTAGAAGGTTCTGGAGTGGGGCCCACCTGCATGGGGGGACCCACATGAACGTGGGTAGTGGGGGCAAGGCCCCACACCCCTGGTCAAGGCGCACCAAGATCCCCCCTTAGAAGGAATAAGATCATATCCCGAAGGGATAAGATCAAGATCCCTAAAAAGGGGGGATAACAATCGGTGGGGAAGGGAAATGATGGGATTTCTTTCCCCCACCTTTGCTAACGCCCCAATGGACTTGGAGGGCAAGAAACCAGCCCCCTCCACCCCTATATATAGTGGGGAGGCGCATGGGAGCCGCACCCTAGCCCCTGGCGCCTCCCTCTCCCCTCGTAACACCTCTCCCTCTCGCTGAGCTTGGCGAAGCCCTGCCGAGATCCCCGCTGCTTCCACCACCATGCCGTCGTGCTGCTGGATCTCCATCAACCTCTCCTTCCCCCTTTCTAGATCAAGAAGGAGGAGACGTCTTCCCCAACCGTACGTGTGTTGAACGTGGAGGTGCCGTCCGTTCGGTGCTCGGTCATCGGTGATTTGGATCACGACGAGTACGACTCCATCAACCCCATTCTCTTGAACGCTTCCGCTCACGATCTACAAGGGTATGTAGATGCACTCCTCTCTCTCGTTGCTAGATGACTCCATAGATTGATCTTGGTGATGCGTAGAAAATTTTAAAATTCTGCTACGTTCCCCAACAGTGGCATCATGAGCTAGGTCTATGCGTAGTTTCTATGCACGAGTAGAACACAAAGTAGTTGTGGGTGTCGATTTTGTCAATTTACTTGCCGTTACTAGTCTTATCTTGATTCAGCGGTATCGTGGGATGAAGTGGCCCAGACCGACCTTACACATACACTTACGTGAGACAGGTTCCACCTACTGACATGCACTAGTTGCATAAGGTGGCTAGCGGGTGTGTGTCTCTCCCACTTTAGTCGAATCGGATTCGATGAAAAGGGTCCTTATGAAGGGTAAATAGAAATTGGCATATCACATTGTGGTTTTTGCGTAGGTAAGAAACGTTCTTGCTAAGAAACCTATAGCAGCCACGTAAAAATTTGCAACAACAATTAGAGGACGTCTAACTTGTTTTTGCAGCATATGCCGTGTGATGTGATATGGCCAAAAGGATGTGATGAATGATATATGTGATGTATGAGATTGATCATGTTCTTGTCATAGGAATCACGACTTGCATGTCGATGAGTATGACAACCGGCAGGAGCCATAGGAGTTGTCTTAATTTATTTATGACCTGCGTGTCAACATAAACGTCATGTATTTACTTTACTTTATTGCTAAACCATTAGCCATAGTAGTAGAAGTAATAGATGACGAGACAACTTCATGAAGACACGATGATGGAGATCATGATGATGGAGATCATGGTGTCATGCCGGTGACGATGATGATCATGGTGCCCCGAAGATGGAGATCAAAAGGAGCAAAATGATATTGGGCATATCATGTCACTATTTGATTGCATGTGAGGTTTATCATGTTTTACATCTTATTTGCTTAGAACGACGGTAGCTAAAATAAGATGATCCCTCGCAATAATTTCAAGAAAAGTGTTCCCCCTAACTATGCACCCTTGCGAAGGTTCGTTGTTTCGAAGCACCACGTGATGATCGGGTGTGATAGATTCTAACGTTCGAATACAACGGGTGTAAGCCAGATTTACACACGCAATAGACGAGCCTAGCATGTACAGACATGGCCTCGGAACGCGGAAGACCGAAAGGTCGAACATGAGTCATATAGAAGATACGATCAACATGAAGATGTTCACCGATGATGACTAGTCCGTCTCACGTGATGATCGGACACGGCCTAGTTGACTCGGATCATGTATCACTTAGATGACTAGAGGGATGTCTATCTAAGTGGGAGTTCATTAAATAATCAGATGAACTTAATTATCATGAACATATTCAAAAGGACTTTGCAAATTATGTCGTAGCTTATGCTTCAGTTCTACTGTTTTAGATATGTTCCTAGAGAAAATTTAGTTGAAAGTTGATAGTAGCAATTATGCAGACTGGGTCCGTAAACAGAGGATTGTCCTCATTGCTGCACAGAAGGATTATGTCCTTAATGCACCGCTCAGTGAGCTGAACCTCGAACGTCGGTTGTGGATGTTGCGAACATCTGACATACACGTTTTGATGACTACATGATAGTTCAGTGCGTAATGCTAAATTGTTTAGAATTGAGGCACCAAAGACGTTTTTGAAACATCGTAGAACATATGAGATGTTCCAAGGACTGAAATTGGGATTTCAGGCTAGTGCCCACGTCAAGAGGTATGAGAGTTTTGACAAGTTTCTTAAGCCTGCACACTAAGGAGAAAAGCTCAATCGTTGAGCATGTGCTCAGATTGTATGAGTACTACAATCGCTTGAATCGAGTGGGAGTTGATCTTCCAGATGAGATAGTGATGGTTCTCCAAAGTCACTGCCACCAAGCTACTAGAGCTTCGTGATGAACTATAACATATCAGGGATAGATATGATGATCCTTAAGCTATTCGCGACACCGCGAAAGTAGAAATCAAATAGGAGCATCAATTGTTGATGGTTAGTAAAACCACTAGTTTCAAGAAGGGCAAGGGCAAGAAAGGGATACTTCATGAAACGACAAATCAGTTGCTGCTCTAGTGAAGAAACCCAAAGTTGAACCCAAGCCCGAGACTAAGTGCTTCTGTAATAAGGGGAACGGTCACTGAAGCAGAACCACCCTAGATACTTGGTAGATGAGAAGGCTGGCAAGGTTGAAAGAAGTATGTATTGGACATACATTATATTAAATGTGTACTTTACTAGTACTCCTAGGGCAGCAGGGTATTAGATACCGGTTCGGTTGCTAAGTGTTGGTAACTCGAAATGAAAGGCTACGGAATAAACGGAGACTAGTCAAAGGTGAGATGATGATATGTGTTGGAAGTGTTTCCAAGGTTGATGTGATCAAGCATCGCACGCTCCGTTTACCATCGGGATTGGTGTTATTTGGTGTTTGCGTTGAGCATAGACATGATTGGATTATGTTTATCGCAATACGATTATTCATTTATGGAGAATAATGGTTACTCTATTTATTTGAATAATACCTTCAATGGTCTTGCACCTAAAATGAATGGTTTATCGAATCCCAATCGTAGTGATACACATGTTCATGCCAAAAGATATAAGATAGTAATGATAGTACCACATACTTGTGGCACTGCAATTTTAGTCAAAATGGTATAAAACGCATGAAGAAGCTCCATGTTGATGGATCTTTGGACTCGCTTGATTTTGAATCACTTGAGACATGCAAATCATACCACATGAGCAAGATGACTGAAAGGCCTCGTTTTCAGTAAGATGGAACAAGAAAGCAACTTGTTGGAAGTAATACATCTTGATGTGTGCAGTCCAATGAGTGTTGAGGCATGTAGTGGATATCGTTATATTCTTACTTCACAGATGATTTGTGTAGATGCTAAGTATATTTACTTGATGAATCACGAGCCTGAATTATTGAAAGGTTCAAGTAATTTCAGGGTGAAGTTGAAGATCATCGTGACGAGAGGATAAAATATCTATGATATGATCATAGAGATGAATATCTGAATTACGAGTTTGGCACAGAATTAAGACATTGTGGAAATTGTTTCACAACTAATACAGCCTGGAACACCATAATGTGATGGTGTGTCCGAACATCATAACTGCACCCTATTGGATATGATGCATACCATGATGTCTCTTATCGAATTACCATGATAGTTTATGGGTTAGGAATTAGAGACAACCACATTCACTTTAAATAGGGCACCACGTAATTCCGATGAGATGACACCGTATGAACTATGGTTTAGAGAAACCTAAGCTGTCATTTCTTAAAAGTTTGGGGCTGCAACGCTTATGTGAAAAAGTTTCAGGCTGATAAGCTCGAACCCAAAGCGGATAAATGCATCTTCATAGAGTACCCAAAACAGTTGGGTATACCTCCTGTCTCAGATCCGAAAGCAATAGGGATTGTTTCTAGAATCAGGTCCTTTCTCGAGGAAATGTTTCTCTCGAAAGAATTGAGTGGGAGGATGGTGGAGACTTGATGAGGTTATTGAACTGTCACTTCAACCAGTGTATAGCAGGGCACAGGGAGTTGTTCCTGTGGCACCTACACCAATTGAAGTGGAAGCTTATGATAGTGATCATGAAACTTCGGATCAAGTCACTACCAAACCTCGTAGGATGACAAGGATGCGTACTACTTTAGAGTGGTACGTAATCCTGTCTTGGAAGTCATGTTGCTAGACAACAATGAACCAACGAGCTATGGAGAAGCGATGGTGGGCCCGGATTCCGAAAATTGGCTCGAGGCCATAAAATCCGAGAGAGGATCCATGTATGAAAACAAAGTGTAGACTTTGGAAGAACTGCTTGATGGTCATAAGGCTGTTGGGTACATATGGATTTTAAAAGAAAGACGGACAATGGTGGTAAGTATCACCATTAAGAAAGCTCGACTTGTCATTAAGATGTTTTCCGACAAGTTCAAGGAGTTGACTACGATGAGACTTTCTCACTCGTAGCGATGCTAAGAGTCTGTAGGAATTATGTTAGCAGTTACTGCATTGTTTATGAAATCTTGCAGATACGATGTCAAAATATTGTTTCCTTGACGATTTTCTTGAGGAAAGGTTGTATGTGATACAACCAGAAGGTTTTGTCAGTCCTGAAAAATGCTAACAAGTATGCAAAGCTCCAGTAATCCTTCTAAGGACTGGAGTAAGCATCTCGGAGTTGGAATGTACGCTTTGATGAGATGATCAAAGCTTTTGGTTTTATACAAAGTTTATGAGAAACTTGTATTTCCAAAGAAGTGAGTGGGAGCACTATAGAATTTCTGATGAGTATATGTTGTTGACATATTGTTGATCAGAAATGATGTAGAATTTCTGGCAAGCATATAGGGTTATTTGAAAAGTGTTTTTCAATGGAAAACCTGGATTAAGCTACTTGAACATTGAGCATCAAGATCTATAAGGATAGATCAAAACGCTTAATGGTACTTTCAAATGAGCACATACCTTGACATGATCTTGAAGGTGTTCAAGATGGATCAGTCAAAGGAGTTCTTGCCTGAGTTGTAAGGTATGAAGTTATGAAGTTAAAGCTCGACCACGGCAGGAGAAAGAGGAAGGATGAAGGTCGTCCCCTATGATTTTGTCATAGGCTCTATACAGTATGCCATGCTGAGTACCGCACCTGATGTGTGCCTTGCCACATGTCTGGCAAGAGGGTACAAAGGTGATCTAGGAGTAGATCACCAGATAGCGGTCAAAATTATCCTTAGAGGAATAAGGATATGTTTCTCGGTTATGGAGGTGATGAAGAGTTCGACGTAAAGAGTTACATCGATGCAAGCTTAACACCTATCCGGATAGCTCTGAGTAGAGATACCGGATATGTATAATGGAGCAACAATTTAGAATAGCTCCAAGTAGAACAGTTATTTGAAATGGCTCCAAATATAGCGTAGAGATTTGCGAAGTACATGCGGATCTGAATGTTGCAGACCCATTGACTAAAACCTCTCTCACAAGCATAACATGATCAAACCCAGAACTCATTGAGTGTTAATCACATAGTGATGTGAACTAGATTATTGACTCTAGTAAACTCTTTGGATGTTGGTCACATGGTGATGTGACCTGTGAGTGTTAATCACATGGAGATGTGAACTAGATTATTGACTCTAGTGCAAGTGGGAGACTGTTGGAAATATGCCCTAGAGGCAATAATAAATTGGTTATTATTATATTTCCTTGTTCATGATAATCGTTTATTATCCATGCTAGAATTGTATTGATAGGAAACTCAGATACATGTGTGGATACATAGACAACACCATGTCCCTAGTAAGCCTCTAGTTAACTAGCTCATTGATCAATAGATGGTTACGGTTTCCTGACCATGGACATTGGATGTCGTTGATAACGGGATCACATCATTAGGAGAATGATGTGATGGACAAGACCCAATCCTAAGCCTAGCACAAAGATCATGTAGTTCGTATGCTAAAGCTTTTCTAAATGTCAAGTATCATTTCCTTAGACCATGAGATTGTGCAACTCCTGGATACCGTAGGAATGCTTTGGGTGTGCCAAACGTCACAACGTAACTAGGTGGCTATAAAGGTGCACTACGGGTATCTCCGAAAGTGTCTGTTGGGTTGGCACGAATCGAGACTGGGATTTGTCACTCCGTGTGACGGAGAGGTATCTCTGGGCCCACTCGGTAGGACATCATCATAATGTGCACAATGTGACCAAGGAGTTGATCACGGGATGATGTGTTACGGAATGAGTAAAGAGACTTGCCGGTAACGAGATTGAACAAGGTATCGGATACCAACGATCGAATCTCAGGCAAGTATAATACCGCTGGACAAAGGGAATTGAATACGGGATTGATTGAATCCTTGACATCGTGGTTCATCCGATGGGATCATCGTGGAACATGTGGGAGCTAACATGGGTATCCAGATCCCGCTGTTGGTTATTGACCAGAGAGTCGTCTCGGTCATGTCTGCATGTCTCCCGAACCCGTAGGGTCTACACACTTAAGGTTCGGTGACGCTAGGGTTGTAGAGATATTAGTATGCGGTAACCCGAAAGTTGTTCAGAGTCCCGGATGAGATCCCAGACGTCACGAGGAGATCCGTAATGGTCTGGAGGTAAAGATTTATATATAGGAAGTCCTATTTTGGCCACCGGAAAATGTTCGGGATTTTTCGGTATTGTACCGGGAAGGTTCTAGAAGGTTCCGGAGTGGGGCCCACCTGCATGGGGGGACCCACATGAACGTGGGTAGTGGGGGCAAGGCCCCACACCCCTGGTCAAGGCGCACCAAGATCCCGCCTTAGAAGGAATAAGATCATATCTCGAAGGGATAAGATCAAGATCCCTAAAATGGGGGGATAACAATCGGTGGGGAAGGGAAATGATGGGATTTCTTTCCCCCACCTTTGCTAACGCCCCAATGGACTTGGAGGGAAAGAAACCAGCCCCCTCCACCCCTATATATAGTGGGCAGGCTCATGGGAGCCGCACCCTAGCCCCTGGCGCCTCCCTCTCCCCTCGTAACACCTCTCCCTCTCGGTGAGCTTGGCGAAGCCCTGCCGAGATCCCCGCTGCTTCCACCACCACGCCGTCGTGCTGCTGGATCTCCATCAACCTCTCCTTCCCCCTTGTTGGATCAACAAGGAGGAGACGTCTTCCCCAACCGTACGTGTGTTGAACGCGGAGGTGTCGTCCGTTCGGTGCTCGGTCATCGGTGATTTGGACCACGACGAGTACGACTCCATCAACCCCGTTCTCTTGAACGCTTCCGCTCGCGATCTACAATGGTATGTAGATGCACTCCTCTCTCTCGTTGCTAGATGACTCCATAGATTGATCTTGGTGATGCGTAGAAAATTTTTAAATTCTGCTACGTTCCCCAACACATAGAGTATACTAACAAATTATGAATCATGTATGGCTCTCTCAAGGTGTGTACAACAAGGATGATTGTGGTAAACTAAAAAGCAAAGACTCAAATAATACAAGACGCTCCAAGCAAAACACATATCATGTGGCGAACAAAAATATAGCTCCAAGTAAAGTTACTGATAGAAGTAGACGAAAGAGGGGATGCCTTCCGGGGCATCCCCAAGCTTTGGATTTTAGGTGTCCTTAGATTATCTTTGGGGTGCCATGGTCATCCCCAAGCTTAGGCTCTTTCCACTCCTTGTTTCATAATCCATCAAATCTTTACCCAAAACTTGAAAACTTCACAACACAAAACTTAAAGTAGAAAATCTTGTGAGCTCCGTTAGCGAAAGAAAATAAAAGACCACTTCAAGGTACTGTAATGAACTCATTTTTTATGTATATTGGTGTTATACCTACTGTATTCCAACTTCTCTATGATTTATAAACTATTTTACTAGCCATAGATTCATCAAAATAAGCAAACAACACACGAAAAACAGAATCTGTCAAAAACAGAACAGTCTGTAGTAATCTGTAGCTAGCGCAAGATCTGGAACCCCAAAAATTCTAAAATAAATTTCTGGACGTGAGAAATTTATCTATTAATCATCTGCAAAAGTAATTAACTAAATATCACTTTCCAAATAAAAATGGCAGTAGTTCTCGTGAACGCTAAAGTTTCTGTTTTTTACAGCAAGTTCAACAAGACTTTCCCCAAGTCTTCCCAACGGTTCTACTTGGCACAAACACTAATTAAACACAAAAAACACAACCAAAACAGAGGCTAGATAAATTATTTATTTAATAACAGCAAGGATAAATATTGGGTTGACTCCCAACAAGCGCTTTTCTTTAAAGGCTTATAGCTAGGCATTGATAATTTTAATGATGCTCACATGAAAGACAAGAATTGAAGCACAAAGAGAGCATCATAAAACATGTGACAAACACATCTAAGTCTAACATACTTCATATGCAAGGAAGCGGAAAGAAACAATAGCAATCTCAACATAACGAGAGGTAATTTAGTAACATGAAAATTTCTACCACCATATTTTCCTCTCTCATAATAATTACATGTAGGATCATAAGAAAATTCAACAAAATAGCTATCACATAAAATATTTTCAACATGATCCACATGCATGCAAATTTGACACTCTTCCAAAATAGTGGGATTAATATTAACTAAAGTCATGATCTCTCGAGACCCACTTTTATCAAAAATTTCATAAGATTGAACATTCTTCAAATGTGTGGGATCTAAAGTTGACACTCTTCCAAACCCACTTTCAATAATATTGCAAACACTATTATCAATCTCATATTCATCATGGGGCTTAAATAAATTTTCAAGATCAAAAGAAGAAGCACCCAATCATGATCATTGCAACAAATAGAGGACATAGCAAAACTAGCATCCCCAAGCTTAGGGTTTTGCATATTATTAGCACAATTTATATCTATAGAATTTATACTATCATCATTGCAATCATGCTTTTTATTCAAAGATACATCGAGAATCACTCCATAAGGTACTTTATCACAGTTTTCAGATTCACGAATTTCAAGCAAAACTTCATAAAGATAATCTAGTGCACAAAACTCACTAGAAATTGGTTCATCATAATTGGATCTCTTAAAAAGATTAGCAAGTGGATGAGGATCCATAGATCTTAGGTTCTCTGTTTAGTAATAAATAAACAACTATTCTAACCATACGAGCAAACAAGAAACGGGCAAAAAGAGGCAAATAGAGAAAGAGAGGGAGGATAGAGAGAGATGGCGAATAAAACGGCAAGGGTGAAGTGGGGGAGAGGAAAATGAGAGGAAAATGGAAAATAATGTAATGCGGGAGATAAGTGTATGTGATGGGTACTTGGTATGTTGACTTTTGCATAGACCTCCCCGGCAACGGCGCCAGAAATCCTTCTTGCTACCTCTTGAGCACTGCGTCGGTCTTCCCCGAAGAGGAAGGGATGATGCAGCAAAGTAGCGTAAGTATTTGCCTCAGTTTTTGAGAACCAAGTTATCAATCCAGTAGGAGGCTACGCGCGAGTCCCTCGTACCTGCACAAAACAAATAAATCCTCGCAACCAACGCAAATAGGGGTTGTCAATCCCTATAAGGCCACTTACGAGAGTGAGATCTGATAGATATGATAAGATAATATTTTTGGTATTTTTATGATAAAGATGCAAAGTAAAATAAAGGCAAAGTAAATAGCAAAG
The DNA here is from genome assembly GCF_056163025.1 of Triticum urartu. NCBI lineage: Eukaryota > Viridiplantae > Streptophyta > Magnoliopsida > Poales > Poaceae > Triticum > Triticum urartu. The sequence continues at coordinate 483,414,069 of NC_141876.1, read as the reverse complement.
GAAATAACTAAGTAGTAGGAGATCAATATGATAAAGATAGACCCGGGGGCCATAGGTTTCACTAGTGGCTTCTCTCGAGAGCATAAGTATTCTACGGTGGGTGAACAAATTACTGTTGAGCAATTGACAGAATTGTGCATAGTTATGAGAATATCTAGGTATGATCATGTATATAGGCATCACGTCTGAGACAAGTAGACCGACTCCTTCCTGCATCTACTACTATTACTCCACTCATTGACCGCTATCCAGCATGCATCTAGAGTATTAAGTTAAAAACAGAGTAACACCTTAAGCAAGATGACATGATGTAGAGGGATAGACTCATGCAAAATGAAGAAAACCCCATTTTGTTATCCTCGATGGCAACAATACAATATGTGCCTTGCTGCCCCTACTGTCACTGGGAAAGGACACCGCAAGATTGAACCCAAAGCTAAACACTTCTCCCATTGCAAGAAAGATCATTCTAGTAGGCCAAACCAAACTGATAATTCAAAGAGACTTGCAAAGATAACCAATCATACATAAATGAATTCAGAGAAGATTCAAATATTATTCATAGATAGACTTGATCATAAACCCACAATTCATCATTCTCAACAAACAGACCGCAAAAAGAAGATTACATCGAATAGTTCTCCACAAGATAGGGGGAGAACGTTGTATTGAGACCCAAAAAGAGAGAAGAAGCCATCAAGCTACTAACTATGGATGCGTAGGTCTGAGGTAAACTACTCACACTTCATTGGAGAGGCTATGGTGTTGATGTAGAAGCCCTCCGTGATCGATGCCCCCTCCGGCGGAGCTCCGGAATAGGCCCCAAGATGGGATCTCGTGGATACAGAAAGTTATGGCAGTGGAATTAGGGTTTTGGCTCCGTATCTGATCGTTTGGGGTACGTAGGTATATATAGGAGGAAGGAGTATGTCGATGGAGCAACAGGGGGCCCATGAGGATGGAGGGCGCGCCTAGGGTAGGCAGGCGCGCCCCCCTACCTCGTGGCTTCCTATTTTCTTTCTTGACGTAGGGTCCAAGTCTCCCGGGTCTTGTTCGTTGAGAAAATCACGTTCCCGAAGGTTTCATTCCATTTGGACTCCGTTTGATATCCCTTTTCTTCAAAACCCTAAAACAGGCAAAAAACAGCAATTCTGGGCTGGGCCTCCAGTTAATAGGTTAGTCCCAAAAATAATATAAAAGTGGATAATAAATCCCAATAATGTCCAAAACAGTAGATAATATAGCATGGAGCAATCAAAAATTATAGATATGTTGGAGACGTATCAATTCCCCCTTTCTCCGTCTTTTTCAACACGGTGCTTGAACATTACCAGATCCACATGCTGCATCTCGACCCCCAATCCGTGACTCTCCTTGCCGTCTTCGCCTTCGTGTGTGAAGCCATGGTGGGCATCGCTCCTTCTGTGGCCCTTCTCCGCCATTTCTTCTCATTGCATCTGACTGATCCCCGACAAAGCTCGGGGTGCGTGAGCTTCCAGGCCGTGGCCGTGACTGTGGGCACGGGGATCGACTTCGAGCTTCCTCCCTCCACGAGCGAGTTTCGGACCCGGTGGGTATTTGTCGATGCCGGTGTGCTCAGCCCTCTGCTCCACGCCCCGTCAGCGCCTGCCGTTTCCCACTCCAGCTGGGGCCACGAGAGGCTCGTGAGCCCCCGTCTTGCTCCGTCTGGCTCAGGCTAAGGATGTTGAAGGACCGTGGAGTGACCACACCGATGGTGGTGAAGGAGTTCGTCAAGCGCCGGGTTGCTCCGCTTTAGCGCCATTCTCGCCTGATGTGGACCTTGCTCAGCAGTCAGTACCATATGAGGTTTCAGGAATCCAGGATTCCCCTTGGGACGCGGCAAACAGTGCTCAAGGTCCTGACAGGTGTCCCTTCGTCGGATGACTTGCCTGGGAAGAAGTGTCTGTTGTACCGCTGCAGGAAGAAGGCTGAATTCGCAGGGAGCATACCTCCCTTTGACGAGTGGGGGCTGCGTCCGGACGGCCTGGTGGGCTCCCGTGAGAACCCTGCCAGCATGGTTCCCCTCTTTGTCGCTGGCGCTGAGCTTATCCCGAATGTGGGTGCAGGGGGACGAGCGCCGCCACAGGCTGGCGGTGACGGTGTCCTGGACTAGGGGGTACTCACCAGGTCGTCTCCCGGTCAGTTAGATTGGGCCGAGGACCCACATGGCCGTATACTCATGGGCCAGTTCAGACAGCTGCCGCATACAAGGAAGATTCCACAAGACTTGGTGAACAAGACAAGGACTCCTCCCGCACCGGCGTATTCGTCTAGGACTCTTGTTATCCTAGGCCTCTAGTGCATTATATAAACCAGGGCCAGGCTAGTCGATAGGGATACAAACAATCATAATCATAGGCTAGCTTCTAGGGTTTAGCCTCTACGATCTCGTGGTAGATCAATTCTTGTAATACTCGTATCATGAAGATCAATCAAGCAGGAAGTAGGGTATTACCTCCATCGAGAGGGCCCGAACCTGGGTAAACATTGTGTCCCCCGTCTCCTGTTACCATCGATCCTAGACGCATAGTTCGGGACCCCCTATCCGAGATCCGCCGGTTTTGACACCGATATTGGTGCTTTCATTGAGAGTTCCCCTGTGTGATCGGCAAAAGGATCGATGGCTCGTCCGCATATTAACTGCGACGTCGACATCTTCGTCACCGACTCGACTGGTCATCTAGGCTTGACCGAGGAATGTGCCCTGCCTCCGATCGTCATGTTTGGACGAGGGCCTTCATCAACACCAACTCCGATCTCTATCAAGATCATGGAGGAATCGTCTGTGGAGCTCGGGGGCTCAATGTCAACATTGCCCTCGGGCGACCGTGCTGTTTTTCTAGACAGCGAACGCGTATCCACCGCCACCGCCTCCTCGAGTGTTGTTTTAACGATCGCTTTGGTGGAATTATGCGGAATCGAGTCTACAACAACCCTGGAAAATTTCATCGAGTTCCGATGGAGGAATCTCTCACAATCTATGATATACCGGAGCCCTGTGAAATCCAGACGGGAATCTGGGCGAGTTTAGGGCGTGGTCTCCAGATCCCGGCTCGGAAGTCCTTTGGAAGATCCAATTGTTCATCTGCTGCGGAATTCCGATATCTACCACGCCTCAAAATTTCAGATCGATCCGACCGTCGGACCTCCGGGAACCTTCCGATTAGTGCATCACTTTTCATATCTGTTTCCTGCGCGAATACGGATCCGACCCGGATTCATGTTTCTTTATGAACGTGATATTTGACAACCTTTTAAAAAGGAATTTTCTTTTAAGGTATCGTGCGCTGTTTTTAACACGCGCCCATAAAATTTTAATCCTCCTCTGAGGTAATCTTCGCCATCACGCTGGTGTCAAACTAGTCCGGCAATATAGCTCCACGACTGCCGACCTGCGCTAGACATGTCGTCGCTTTTTAAGCCGAGCTCAACTTCTTCGGATCCTCACCTCGGCGAGCTGAATAAGAGTTCGGAATCGCCAAGGATAAATCATCACCAACATCACCGCCCCACGGATTACACGGAGCAGGCACACCGGCATCGCCGCATGGTCACTGCATCAAACCAGCATTGGCCGCGTCACAAGTTACGACCTGGGTGGGCATGGACGCACTGTTGCTTCTTCGAGCCAATGTCCGTCACGCCGAACTACTTCAACACCTCGGCTGACATGGCAGCTACAACAACTCCTCACCGGCCTGCTCCGTCACCTCGGCTAGACCGGAGACTTGGCTATTTCTTCATCAACATACTCCGGTGACTTCGGTGTCACCAGCCGACCAGCTTCGTCACGTTAGCTGGACCGAGGGCTTCACCTCGGCAAGCCAAACTTTGCCAGCATCATCAGGCCATCGCTTTATCGCCCATCAGGCAATGGGTGTGTGGATCGATTCCCGAATTTGGGAGTCACTTTTCTTCGGAATGCTACAAAAAATAAACCAGGTGCTATTAATCCTAACAATTTTTGCTTCTTGGGTTTATTTTTCTTAAGGAATTATTACTCTAGTTTGTTCCATCATCTGTACACAAGTCTATCAAATGGCGACCACATTAAAAACTGTCGCGTGATGGTTCGGTCAGTTTCCGTACATAGTTTGGCGAATGCCGCATCCGGAGCCCGTACCGCCCTGCAAATTTAGGCTTTGTCACGCCTTCATTGCATCACCTCATACTAATGCATGTACCTGGAAATTCAGGGCTTATTATCGAGGCCGTTACTTAGCCCAGTATACATTGTAAAGACCGAATACCTTAGGGAGTGTTCGGCGTCGCGAGTTTGGCCTTATATGCATCAGCTCCGAATCATGTCTTTGGTCAATAGTTGGCTTTGCCCGGCTCCCGTGGTTTGCTACCTTATGTTCCGCTCTATCGGCTAAGGTGGAACCGAGAGAATTACTGCGATTGTGCCCTGGTTCATCTGGATGAGCACCTCAGTAGAGAAAGCCGAAAACTGACTGTCATGATAAAGTGCGAGACTGGTCAACCACTCGAGGACCCAGCGGAATCTTCGCAATTCCTCCGCATTAACAAAGAACCGGTTTCCCGGTCATGTATGTACGCGCACCTTATTCGGATAAGCGCGGAAGTACCAGGGGCTATATAGTAGCCCCACTGTCAAACTCCTATGGCTAAGTGAAAGTGTTAAAGCAATATAGTCCGATTGCCTTGTTCTCCACGCTATCACCTCCTTAATGGACCAAGATGTTGGATCAAGTGTGAATACGCGCCTTTCCGAACACCCCTGCATTATATGCGTGGGGGCTGAAGCCGACGACTGCAAACTTGCAGGTTATATACATACATAAACGGCCGCACAGGAGGCATCATAATACTTTCAGGCAAAAGTATAAACACAGCCTTTATAATCCAAATAGCATTGTTTTTACAATTGGGATACATGTCACTCAAACATGATACTCTTCGAGCACTGAGCCTCTATTAAACGAGCGCCTTCTAGGACTTCTTCAAAATAGTGCTCGGCCGAGACCTGGCCTACGGCCGGACCCCGGGTTGCAATAGCGGTGGCATCCATCTCTGCCCAGTATGTCTTAACACGGGCAAGAGGCATCCGCTCACCCTCTATGCACGCCGACCTCTTTACAGCGTCGATATGCGGCACAACACCAAGGAATCGTTGCACTAACCAAAATAACTATTCGGCCTTGGTCCTTCCGGCCAAAGATGATCCACGACATACCTCATGGCAAGCCCGGACAACCTATGGAGCTCAGCCCACTCGGCCATTTACTCATTTAACAGCAGCAGACGCGTTGGAGCACTGAACTGCGAACAGAACAACTTTTCCACCTCATGATCTTTTTGATCTTTGAAAAACTCAGTTGCATCAGCATCACTCGTTGCCAAGTCCAAGTACGCATCTGCAGCACTCCATAATTGATCCAGAGGGGCATACTTCAGATCTCCAGACTTCGTCCGCAACAAAAAGGGCTTCCCAGCCGTGATATCTCCGGCTTGACGAAGCTCCTCCTTCGCCGCTCTGATTTCCTTGGCTGCTACCATGGCTTTCTTCAGGTCCGCCGTTTGCGCTTGGCTTTCCTTTTCAAGAAGCTGATACCGGGCAGCGGCATCCTTCAGCTCAACAGCCATCTTGGCTATTTATCTTCACTCTGGCGATGAGCAGCCTATTCGGCTCTTAACTCTTCGGCCACCTTTAGGGCGGCCACATCACTTCTCCTGGCTTTTTCCTTAGCTCGGGCAAGCTCTGCCCGAAGGGTCTCCACGGCGGCAGCTCCATCTGCAGTCACAACATGTTATAGATACTAGCATCATGCTCCTCTTAATATCTGTTGACCACTAGAGAATACATACCCTGTGCCTCGTCAAGCCGCTTGTTCACAAGCATGATGTCGGCATCTGCCGTATCAAGCTGCCGCCTCAGTTCGGCAAAATCACTAGTCCAGCCAGCCACCAGACCCTCAGCCGCCTGCACATGTGAGCAACATGATCACTACCTGGGGCTATGATCCTCTGTTTGCCACCTCTGGACAGCAACCAGAGTCTCAGGGGCTACTATCTGTATAGGGCACACCTAGCGTGTGCGGTGCCGCCAATATATATATATTACTTTGCATACCTCAAAGTGTTTTAGCAGGCTCATAAAAGTTTCATGCAACCCACTTTTGGCGGATGAAATCCTTTCAACCACCATACCCATTAAAGTACGATGCACCTATGAGATAGCCGCTTGCTCCAGAAGACCCATCAGTGCGTTCGGTCGTGCACTGGACAGTCCCAAACTCTTTCTATTGCTCCCCTTAGGAGCCGAATACTCTGGACTTTGGGTGGCCGAAGGGTTACCTTCCGGCCTTGGAGGACCAGGAGAAATCCTCCGTGACGACACCTTGGGGTCGTCCGCCTCATGAGGCGGGGAGACAGGGGGAGGCGTTTCGCTCTCCATCATCTTCGGAAGAAGATCCCCCGAAGACGAACTCTGTCGAGAAGGGATACGATCCGAACTACAAGACATACGTCTCGGTTATTGTCATCGGAGATGAAGCAGGATATATTTACCAAAAATACTCTGGTCCACTTACAGCTCGGTGGAGGGCTGATCCCCTTGCGGGCACTGTGCGGTAAGGATGCCCTCCGGGGCAGGGCCCCCTGATGAAGGGTTCTTCCCTCGTTTGGAAACCCTCGTTTCCAAGTCTTCAGAGGCGGTCCTCTTCTTTCTTTGGGGAGAGGGAATTTTAGATTCTTCTCCCCGGTTATCCTCCTTCGCGGAGACACTAATTCCCCCGGTTTGGATGAGTAATGCGTGAGGCCCGCTTTTGGCATCTTTATTCCTCCCTTCATCTTCCCCTGATGGCACTTGATAAGGTGCGAGCTCAAGCATCCTGGCTAGTACAGGATCTGGTGAGCCTTCGGGAAGGGGGGCCGAACACCTGATCATCTTCGCCTTTCTTATCCAGTCCTAGCCAAGAGCAATTTTTTTCAGAATGATGTTATGACAAATGAAAAGACGGCGTGTTCGGCCGCAGAATTACTTACGTGGGTATCTAGACGATTGCAGTTTAGACCTGCATCCTCGGTGGTGTCCGGACACTTTATTCGTGATATGAAGAACAATCCATACATCCCTTCGAGCATCACGCCGAAGAATTGCTGAACAGTTCGCGGTCCTTTCAGGTTGAACTCCCACATGCGGAGAGGTTGACGTTGGCATGGCAGGACCCGACTAACTAGCATGACTTGCATTACCTTGACAAGGCTGACATCTCTCCTGAGGAGATCTCGGATGCGACTCTGCAATGTCGGCACATCATTAACTGGCCCCCAGTCCAGCCCCTTGTTGACCCAGGATGCCAGTTGTGGCGGGGGGCCCGAATGGAAGGCGGGGTCAGCTACCCACTTAGTACTTCGGGGAGCTGTGATGTAAAACCACTCCCGCTGCCATAAGTCGGACATCTCCGAGAAGGAACCCTTTGGCCATGGAGCATCGACGCCCTTACTTATTATGGTGCCTCCGCATTCTGCGTGTCGCCCATCGATCATCTTCGGCTTCACATTGAAGGTCTTAAGCCATAAGCCGAAGTGCGGGGTGATGCGGAGGAAGGCCTCACACACGACGATAAACGATGAGATGTGAAGGATGGAATCTGGAGCTAGATCATGGAAGTCGAGCCCATAATAGAACATAAGCCCTCTAACAAAGGGATCAAGACTGAAGCCTAGCCCTCGGAGGAAGTGGGAAACAAATACGACACTCTCGTTGGGTTCAGGAGTGGGGATGACCTGCCCTTGAGCAGGCAGCCTGTGCGAAATTTCAGCGGTCAGATACCTGGCTTCTCTTAGCTTCTTGATGTCCTCCTCTGTGACTGAAGAGGCCATCCATTGGCCTTGAAGTTTGGATCTGAACATGATTGAAGGTCCGAAGCGCTTAACCTGAGCCTTGGGTGTTGGAATTCGAGGTGGGGGAAGGGAAGGATCGAGCGCGAGAAGAAAAGGACAGACCTTGGCCCCTTTATAAAGAGGATGAATATCAAGCATCCTCCGCGTGGCCGTTCGGAACTTGCCTAAAATCAAGGAGTCATACCAGCAGGCGCGGTTGGGTTACCCACACCCATATTGATGAGAATCCCGTGATAAGGGGACACTATCTCTGCTTCGACAAGACGTGCCAAGAAAACCGCTTCGCAATATGTGCAGTAGCTGGTTGAGAAAAACGGTTCGAATAATGACCAGGCCATGGCGTGATGTCACGTTATGAAAAGTTCTCAGCAGATTAGATTTGTGGAAATATTATACTCTCTACGGTGGTATGTGGAATTTGTTTTGCAGAGCCGGACACTATCCTTGTGTTCGAAATCTTCTATGGAGTATTCAAAGGAGGAACCCGCCTTGCAATGCCGAAGACAATCTGGGCGCCGGACTCATCGTCATTGAAGCCTGGTTCAGGGGCTACTGAGGGAGTCTTGGATTAGGGGGTCCTCGGACTGCCGGACTATATACTTTGGCCGGACTGTTGGACTATGAAGATACAAGATTGAAGACTTCGTCCCGTGTCCGGGTGGGACTCTCCTTTGCGTGGAAGGCAAGCTTGGCAATTCGGATATGTAGATCTCCTCCCTTGTAACCGACTCTGTGTAACCCTAGCCCTCTCCGGTATCTATATAAACCGGAGGGTTTAGTCCGTAGGATGACAACAATCATAATCATAGGCTAGCTTCTAGGGTTTAGCCTCTACGATCTCGTGGTAGACCAACTCTTGTAATACTCATATCATCAAGATCAATCAAGCAGGAAGTAGGGTATTACCTCCATCGAGAGGGCCCGAACATGGGTAAACATTGTGTCCCCCGCCTCCTGTTACCATCCGCCTTAGACGGATAGTTCGGGACCCCCTACCCAAGATCCGCCGGTTTTGACACCGACAGGGTCAGCCGTGGGAGTTGGTCCATCATCAAGGCGCCCCGAGCTTGTGCCTTCGCTGTCCTTTCTTCGCGGCCTTGCTCGGAGCGTAGCAGGCATGCCAAGGGCTCCTCCCCTGGTCACGGTCGGCAGCTGGCTGGCCTCGACCCTAGGGTCTTCTTCAAGCAGCGGGCCTTGTTCGGTTCGGGCCCCTCACGTGGGCCGGCTGGCGCCTGGGGCCGCGCCAGCCCCCATCCCCCTGCTGAGAGGGGGCGCACCATGCCGGGCGTCGCCCACGGCCCCCGTAGCGGAGGGCGAGATGGGTCGTGCGCTCGAGTTCGAGCGCGGGCAGAGCGTCGTTCGTCATGAGGTCTTCCAGGAGGCGATGGGCGCGATAAACCTTCTCGGCGAAGAACTTGAGGGTGTCGACGCGCACCTTGAGGCCGAGGGTCTTCGGTTAGCGGAGGAGTGGCACAGGCTGAAAGTGTCCATCAACCTCGGGTGCCACTAGCGCGAGCTAGATAACATGAAGGCTGAGGCCTCCCTTGCAGCCTCCCGTGAGGCCTGCTCCCGAGCTCTGGAGGAGGCTCGTGAAGCTGACCGCCGTCGCGAAGCTGTGGAGAAGCGCGCGTGGGAGCTCCACGCCTAGAGTGCGTCCCCTCGAGCAACAAGTGGAGGCGCGCAAAGCCACCCTCATGTCGTTGAGGGGGACACCTGCCGAGGAAGATGAGGTCCGGAAGCGCGAGGAGGCGTTGGCTCTGGAAGTCTTGGAGCGTAGCCTCGAGCTTGAGCAACTGGAGACAAGGGAGCGTCAAGTTGCCCAAGCGGAAGATGTCGTCAGGGCTCGTGAGGCCAAGGTCCAGGAGGAAGTCGACCGTTGGGTGGCCGAGGTTCACGCGGATCTTGATGGTTGGCATGACCTGAAGCTGAAGCTTGCGGAAACCGAGGCAGCGGGCAGGACTGCCGCTCTCAGGGCCAGGTTCGATGAGGCAGAGAGGCGTGAGGAGGCCACGGCTTCCACCCTGATCACAGCGCAGGCGGACTTGGCCTTCGCCCGCGCCAAGCTGCTTTCTCTTCGGAAAAGGGTTGATGACGCCGAGGCCGTCATGCGGCAGAACAGGGAGGAAGTGCTTCAACGTCGGACGCTGGAGCGCGAGCACGCCCCCATGCTTCAGGGCCTCCGGAACAGGGCTAATACCGCCCTGGGCTTCATCTGTGACGAGAATGCACCCCCCCCACTCGAATGACTATGCCAGTCACCTGAACTTCTTCACCAACATGGTGATGCGCCTAGACGCTCGGTCTAATAGGGCTCGCCAGCTTGTGGAAGAGAGAAGTCGTAGTCTGCTTGGGCGCGCATTCTCCCGCGTCTTCAACCACCTCTGGAACATTGATCCCAACTTCGACTTTGACGCCGCCATTGCTCCCGTGCCGGAAGCCATCCGAGGTGACTTCGCGCGATGGGTTGAAGACCATGTGGATGCGCTGGTTAGGGCCTTCGCTTCTGATGATGACGGGGTAGTGGTTGCGGCGGACGAAGGCGGCGTGGATGATGACGACGACGTCGGCGCTGGTAAAGGTGGAGGCAATGCAAACGATGGTGGCAGCGATGCCAGCGGCGCGTCTGAAGATGACATGGGGGACACGGCGAGCGACGTATCCAGCTGATTCCTCATTTCCTTGTTATTTACCCTGTAAAAACTTGGGCGTGGACCCGAAAGATTGTAAGAGCATTTTGAGAGGGGGAGCCCCTCATGTAAACAAATCGCTGCTTTTATCCTTCTGTATCAAATTGAGCACGTGTCTTCGCGAGATTTACGTATACTGGGGCAAGGTTGTTGTTGCGGTTTACCTCAGCCCGGGCGAGCCCAAAACCTGCTCAAGAGATTGCGGGTTTCTGAGAAGCTCCTGAGGAATTCGTCACCACGCCCGAGAGGGTCATGTGATAAGCGAGCGACTACCACGGCTCGACACGCGCGTGGCTCGTGTGCTTCATGCCCAGCCCGGCTCGCGGGGGGCCGCGAGGGGGCAGCGACTGATGCGAGCTCTCCGAAATAAGGCAAGAACTAGACTGCAAGAAATAGCTCGAATGAGAAAAGGCATCCCCCCCCCCCCCCGCGCATCAAATGAAAATTCAACTTCAACTTAAATCCAAATCTAGAAGGCAGGGTTACAGAAAAGAGATCCAAAGCAAATGGTTGCGTCCGGCGCCTAGTCTTGTCTTCGACGTCTTCTCACCAGCGCGGAGCTAAGTGCTGCCACTGGGCGTGGGAGGGAGCCCCCGAGGCCTGAGGGCGGCTCTCCGGAGACTCCGGGGTGTGTACAACCCCACTCATTATTACGTGAGAGTGTCACGGGCGGCGATCTTCACATGCACCGGGCCTTTTTCATAGGTACCGGCCTTGCTTCATATCGACAGGCGGGGGCCCCGCCTTGCGCCACCCCCTACCACTGCTGGGACGACCGGTGACCAGGATAGCCCAACAAGGGCAGAGGGGATGCCAGCGGCGCCCTCGGTGACCACGGGTCCTCTGCCGGGGGAAAGTTCGCTGACGCCACCCCGGCAAAGGGCCTACCACCGGACATTGCCTTGCTCCGTGCGACGCGGGGTGGGGCCTTGCTCCTGGCCCCTTCCGCGCAGCCCCCAGTCAGTCTCTCCTGTCGGGGCGGGCATTGCCGTGCCGGAACCATCGTTCGACGCCATGGCCTGGTTCATCTGTGACTCATGGTTAGCGTAAGCTTGCTCATGAGGGATTAGTGGTACCATTTATCTGTTGTCGACGGCGCGGTTGGCGGGGCTCTCTGGCGGCTCCTGGAAGGCTTCAACTCCTAATGCCTCCTCCTCCCAACCTGGCACGAGAAACGAGCCAGGGTCTGTCGGCGTCCTGGGAATGGGGGTCCCCAGACTTGCCTACCTGCGGCCCGCTGCGTGGCTGAGCCAGCAGGCCGTACGACCCATCTTCACCAACAAGGCACCCAAGACCCTCGCGAGGGGCCAAGCCTCGCGAGGCGAACGACACGAGACCTCCTCTGGAGCGGCCTAGTCAGGCAGGCTCACGAGGAGCGCATATATCAAGGCGAGGCGAACCTCACGAGGCTCTCGTGACGTGAGCCATGACGATCGACACCAGGCGGGCGCCAGCGCGCGCAACTTCCTTGTTTCCTCTTTGATACTAAGGAAACTAGCGCAGCCGAGGAGTACCGAGGCATCAGGCAAAGGTTGCCATTTTGGTGCAACAATACCAAGACCAGAAGGACGGCAAGACGGAGGCCATCGTGGAGCCCAAGATGTCATCACCACCAGAGCCTTTCGCAGGCGCAGACCACCTTTTGTCAGGATGGCCTATACTAGCTGTCGCCCTTCAAATTAGCCCGCCGTTGTTGGCTCCCTTCCCGCTCAATATTTGGGAAGAGGACCAGGGCCTCTATAAGTAGGGCTAGCCACCACCATAGAAAGGGGGCGAAGAGAGTCTTGGACGAGAGGACAACATCTTAGATCACTCTCTCACCCGCACAGGTTAGCCACACACAAGAACACCTCAACCTCAGGAGGCTGTTCTTCCCCTTGTATTGTTCATCATTAGGCCAAGAGGCAATCCACCACCACCACACTGGAGTAGGGTGTTACACCACAACGGTGGCCCAAACCAGTATAAATCCTGTGTCTTTCTGTGTTGCGAGTTCGTCGAGTTTGTCCACGAGATCTTAGCAAGCTAGGGCGTAGATTGGTAGGAGGGAACGACTTCGCGCGGACCTAGTATTCAAACCTTAAGGGTTTGCCGGAACCCCACATCCGACATTTGGCGCGCCAGGTAGTGGTGCGCCAGAGCTTCTTCTCCGACAATCGACTTGCAGACGCACCACGACCTCGATGTCCGACGACCCAAGAGCTGACCCCGACCGTTGGGCAGCCTGGCCATCCCGGTTGCCGCCGCCCGCCTACGAAGACCTCAACATCACACTCCAGGCGGCCCGAGCGCCACCCAATCCTGCGGGGCGCGGGCGGCGCGGCGGGGCGTCGGCTACCCTCACTCCACGGCAAGTACGAGCCGCTGCCAGAGCAGCAAGCCACGCCGCGGCGACAGCGCCGCAATCACGAGGGAGCAAGCAGACACGCGGGCAGCACTTACCATGGCAAGGGAGCTGCTGCGGTGCCGGCTTATGGAAAGCAGCTGGGACACGCTGCTGGAGCGCGTCGCCGAGCTGCTGGACGCGGCAGCCTCGGGAGCCCCACCCTTCTGCCATCAGCTTCCTCCTCAGGCCGCTACGGGGATCTTCGGCGGGCCACACCGCCATCACACATCGTCGAGTGCGCCAGGGGGCTTCGCCAACGCCGGCATGGCCGGCGGCGCCGGGGGCTCTACCGCCCCCGCACCGCCCGCAACAAGCATGGGCGCAAGCATCGCCTTCCATGGCCTGAGAGGGATGCCACACTATCACCCCCAGGACGCCACGATGGGCCGAGCGACATGGAGTGTGGGGCACCACGGCGAGGTATTCGGGGTAACAGCTCCGGAAGCCTACGTGCCCCGCATAACGGATCAGGAGTACACACCGGAGGACGGCCCGGGCTCGTTCGTTGGAGAAGGTTGGGAAGAAGGAGCGCTAGGAGCCGAAGCCTTCCAGGAGCTGCCGGGGAACCACCACGGCCACGTGTGCGACGACCACTATAGGGTACCCCTAATCCCTCAGGAGCAAGCTTACGCTAACCATGAATCGCAGGAGGAGCAGGTCACCACGGTGGCAAGCGGCCCCAACTCGACAGCCCCCCTGGCAGCAGGAGGGTCGCGTTGGTGGCTGCAGGAGAGGGGTCGGGAGCCAGGCCCCTCCTCAAGGCACGTGAAACCGGAGGACACCCGGAGGTAGGCCCTCTACCGGGGTGGCATCGACAACCCTTCCCCCGGCAGAGGACCCGTGGTCGCCGAGGGAACTGCTGGCGTCCCCTTTCCCTCTTTTGTGTCATCCTGGTGACTGGTCGGCTCAAAGGAGGTCGAGGATGGCGCAAGGCGGGGCCCTCCTCTGGCGATATGAAGCAAGGCCAGTACCTGTGAAGAAGGCCCAGTGCCTGTGAAGCTCGCCGCTCATGACACTCTCACGTAATTATGAGTTGGGGTTGTACACGCCCCGGAGTCTCAGGAGCGCCGGCCTCAGGCCCTGGGGCTCCCTCCCACGCCTAGTGGCAGCACTTAGCTCCGCGCTGGTGAGAAGACTTGAAGACCCAAAGACTAGACTAGGTGCTGGACGCAGCCTTTTACTTTGGATCTCTCTTTCTGTGGCTTTGATTTCTGGATCTGAACTTGAGTTGAAGCTGAATTTTTATCGATGCGCGCGGGGGGTGCCTTTTCTCGTTCGAGCCATTTCTTGCCTTCTGGATCTTGTTCGGTTTGGGACTCATGTCCATCTCCTTTCCCTCGCGAAGCTCCTCGCGAGCGCATGCTCGTCAAGTACGCGCTAGCACTGCACCTGGTGCTCACCTCTTACGGGCCCCCCTCAAACGGGGCGATAAGCTCCGCAGGATTCTCAGGAACTCGTCGCCTCACGACCCAGCCCTAAGCTGGCTTTGACTAAGGTAAACCACGTCGGGGAGCTCACCCCCGACTTCATGCGCTCACGAGGACACATATCCACATCGCATAGGAAAGTAAAAAACTGCAATTTGCCTACACGAGGGGCTCCCCCTCTCAAAATGCTCTTACAAGTCTTCCGAGGGCCATGCCCGAGTTTTTCGTGCAGGATGAAACAACAGGAGAACATGGGATCAGCCAGAGATATCACTCACTACATCACCCGCGGACGCGTCACGCGCGTCGTCCTCATCTTCGTCGGTATCGTCGCCGCCGTCGGCGACGCCCCCATCATCGTCGTTGACCACGTCACCTTCGTCTGAGACGACCACCACCGCGTCATCCTCCAAGGTGAAGGCCCTGACCAACACGTCTTACTGGTCCTCTACCCAACGCGCCAGGTCACCCAGGACGGCCATGGGTACGGGGGCAACGGCGACGTCGAAGTCGAAGTTGGGGTCGGCATTCAAAAGGTGGCTGAAGACACGGGAGAAGGCGTGCTGAAGCAGGCCATGACTCCTCTCCTCCACAATTTGTCGAGCTCTGGCAGATTGAGCCTCCAGGCGCGTCACCACCTCGGTGAAGATGGTCAGGTGGCTGGCATAGTCGTTCGAGTGAGGGGCTGGGGCGTTCTTGTCACAGATGTAACCCAGGGCGGTGTTGGCCTTGTCCCGAAGGTCTTGAAGCATAGGAGCTTGCTCGCGCTCCAGCGTTTGGCGATGGAGCACTTCCTCCCTGTTTTGCCGTGCGACGGCCTCGGCATCGTCAACTCGTTTCCGGAGGGAAATCAGCTCGGCGCGGGCGGAGGCCAAGTCCGCCTGCGTCGTAACCAGGGCGGCGGCTCTGGCCTCCGCACGCCTCTCGGCCTTGTCCAACCTGGGCTTGACGGCGGCGGCCCTGCCCGCGCCCTCCAGACCGGCGAGCTTCAGCTTCAAGTCGTACCAGCCCTCCAGATTTGCACGAACCTCGGCCACCTGGCGATTGTTCTCCTCCTCAACTCCGGCTTCGCGGGCCCCGACGGCATCTTCTGCTTGAGTGACTTGACGCTCCCTCGTCTCCAGTCGCTCGAGCTCGAGGCTGCGCTCCACGGCTTCCAGGGCTAGCGTCTCCTCGCGCTGCCGGACCTCCTCTTCGTCCATGGGCGTCCCCCTCAGCGATGCAAGTGCGGCCCCGCATGCCTCCACCTGCTGCTCAAGGGACGCGCTCCAAGCCTGAAGCCCCCACGCGCGCTCCTCCACAGCCTCACGACGGCGATCGGCCTCGCGAGCTTCTTCTAAAGCTCGCGAGCAGGCCTCATTGGCAATCTTGAGGGACGCCTCGGCCTTCGCGTTCTTGAGGTCGCGCCAATAGCGACCAAGGTTGATGGCCACTCGCAGCTTGCGCCGCTCCTCCACCAACCGAAGACCTTCAGCCTCAAGGCACGAGTCGACACCAGCAAGCTCTTCACCGAGGCGGCTCATCGCGCCCATCGCCTCCTGGAAGAGCTCGTGACGGACTACGCTGCGCCCGTGCTCAAGCTTGAACTCTCGATCCGCCTCGTCCTCCACCTCGGGGGCTGCGGTTGGAGCATCAAGGGGCACGCCACCTCCCGGTTGGGGGCTGGGGGCTGGCGCCGTGCCTGACGTCAGCCCATCCTCGTGAGGAGCCCAAGCTGATTGAGGCTCGCTTTTTGAAGAGGAACCGAAGATCGAGGTCAGCCATCTACTGTTCATGAGTAGAGGAGGAGTCTTGGGCACGCCCACCAAGCTCCACGCCAGACCGCGGGCGAGGGGCAGCCAAACCATGGACTCAGCACGTCCCGAAGGCGGGGACGCTCCTCCGACCGACCCTAATCCAAGGGCGGCAAGCTGGCCAAGAACGCTCAATGCCGACTGAGGAGTTGATGAAGGAGGAGGCCGCCTCTCGGAAGACGCAACAGTGTCAGCAGAAGGAGCCCTGGAGGACGGGCGTCAGGATAAAAAGACCACACACAAAAAGCCACGGCAACAGGATACTTACGCGTCAATAGCGATGTACTTCCATCGCTTCAACGACCCGAAGATGTTGTTGCCGCTGGGGGATGCCTTCCTCTTGTGGAGCTCCTCGAAGTCCACACAAAGGTGACCGAAGTGCTGGACGTGACGGCCGGTGCGCGGTGAGCCGAAGAAGAACCAAGAGGGATGGCCTCAAGGGAGCCCGGCTGTGGCGAACAGCCCAGCTCCTCCCCATTGCGACCTCCCGAGGCTCCTGGAGCCTCAGCCTCGGGAGTCGCATGCCGCATCTCCTCGGCAATCGACGCCTCAGGAGGGGGGTCGCAGGCCCCCGAGGACGACGCCCCCGGATCACCACCCGACATGTACTCCTCAGCAGTTGAGCCGCCGGCCCCCGTCGTGGCTCGCTCCCCCGCACCGTCACCTAGGGCGAGCCCGGCACCGGCGGCGAAGAAGGGGACCACGATGATGGGGTTCTCGCGGGCCCCACCAAGCTGATTGGGCGCGGCCCCCACTCATCAAAGGAAGGCGTGTTCACGGCAAATGTGACTTTGTTCTCGCAGCGGTACAACATGCAGCTGTTCCTGGGCATCTCGTCCCGCAGAGGGACGCCAGATAGGACCGTGAGCATTGTTTGCCCCGTAGCGAGAGGAAGTCCCTCCTCCTGAAACCTCATGTTGTCCTGTCTACTAAGCAAGTCCCATATCGGGCGAGAGTGGTGCTGAAGTGGAGCAACTCGACGCCTGATGAACTCCCTCACCACCATGGGCGCAGTCATGCCAAGGTCCTTCAACCACCTTAGCCTGGCCCAGACAGGGGCAAGGCAGGGGCTCGTGAGCTTCAGATGACCCTAGCCGGAGTTTGGAATAGCAGGCCCCACAGGAGCTTGGAGCAGAGGGTTGAGCACGCCGGCGTCAAGAAACACCCATCACGTACGGAATTCTCTCGTGGACGAAGGGAGCTCGAAGTCGATCCCCATGCCTGCCGTCGCAGCCACGGCTTGGAAGCCCATGCACCCTGAGCTCTGCCGGGGACCGGTGAGATCCAACGAGAAGAAGTGACGGAGGAGTGCCACAGAGGGGATGATGCCCACCATGGCCACGCACATGAAGGCGAAGACGGCGAGAAGGGTCACAGCCTGAGGATAGAGATGGAGCATGTGGATCTGATAGTGCTTGAGCACCGCGTTGAAGAAGGCGGAGAAGGGACGAATCAGGCCAGCCCAGAGGGCATCAATGAAGAGCGGAACCTCGGTAACCTCCCGAGCCATGCTGGTGCGAGACGCGGGCCAAGCCGGCGTCTCTCCCCACTCGTTGAAACTGGAGGAAAGCATGGGGCGCACCTTATCCATGGACTCGTCGTTGAGCACCCAAGGCCAGCCGAGCACCGGCTCGAAGGATGGAGGTGCAGTTGGCAAGGACAAAGGTTTCTCCCATTTCCGGCTTGTTTCGGCGCCATGGCGGTGAAGTGGGCGGAGCATAGGTCGGATTGAGAAGGCGAAGCAGGGCGCCGAGGAAGCAGGGAGATTGGAAGAGCCAGGCATGGCGAAGGAAGAATAACTATGTAGGGGGCGGGACCGCATAGCCTGGTGAATTCAAGGGCAGCGTGGGGAAGCGGAGACGCCCACGTCCAACCACCACACGTCAATCGAGGCCACAGGATTTTGGGGCCCACGGTGCTCCGTACATGGCCCTTGGCTTCGCCGCGAAGCCAAGCCCGAGTGCACCTTGGACCCGGGGGCTACTGTCAACGTCCTGGGAACGGGGGTCCCCAGACTTGCTTGCCTGCGGCCCGCTACGTGGCTGAGCTAGCAGGCCGTATGCCCCATCTTCACCAACAAGGCACCCAAGACCCTCGCGAGGGGCCAAGCCTCGCGAGGCGGACGACATGAGACCTCCTTTGGAGCGACCTAGTCAGACAGGCTCATGAGGAGCGGAGATATCAAGGCGAGGCGAACCTCACGAGGCTCTCGTGACGTGAGCTATGACGATCGACACCAGGCGGGCGCCAGCGCGCAGCGTCCTTGTTTCCTCTTTGATGCTAAGGAAACTAGAACAGGCGAGGAGTACCGAGGCATCAGGCAAAGGTTGCCATTTTGGTGCAACAATACCAAGACCAGAAGGACGACAAGATGGAGGTCATCGTGGAGGCCAAGATGGCGTCACCACCAGAGCCTTTCGCAGGCGCAGACCACCTTTTGTCAGGATGGCTTGTACTAGCTATCCCCCTTCAAATTAGCCCACCATTGTTGGCTCCCTTCCCGCTCAATATTTGGGAAGAGGACCAGGGCCTCTATAAGTAGGGCTAGCCACCACCATAGAAAGGGGGCGAAGAGAGGCGAGGACGAGAGGACAACATCTTAGATCACTCTCTCACCGCATAAGTTAGCCACACACAAGAACACCTCAACCTCAGGAGGCTGTTCTTCCCCTTGTATTGTTCATCATCAGCCCAAAAAGAAATCCACCTCCACCACACTGGAGTAGGGTGTTACACCACAACGGTGGCCCGAACCAGTATAAATCATGTGTCTTTCTGTGTTGTGAGTTCGTCGAGTTCGTCCACGAGATCTTAGCGAGCTAGGGCATAGATCGGTAGGAGGGAAAGACTTCGCACGCACCCCAGTGTTCGAACCTTAAGTGTTTGCTGGAACCCCACATCCGACAGGGTCGTCCTCCGGCGTGTACTCCTGGTCCATCGTGCGGCGAACGTAGGCTTCCGGGGCTGTCACCCCAAACACCTCGCCGTAGTGCCCCACACTCCACGTCGCCCGGCCCAGCGCGGCGCCTAGGGGATGATAGCACGGCGCCTTGCTGGGGCCATGATACGTCTCCGCCGTATCTACTTTTCCAAACACTTCTGCCCTTGTTTTGGACTCTAACTTGTATGATTTGAATGGAACTAACCCGGACTGATGTTGTTTTCAGTAGAATTGCCATGGTGTTGTTTTATGTGCAGAAAACAAATATTCTCGGAATGTCCTGAAATTCCACGGAACATCTTAGAAAAAAAATAAAAAAATCCTCGCCAAAGATGAAGACCAGGGGGCCCACACCCTTCTCACGAGGGTGGGGGGCGCCCCCCCCTAGGGCGCGCCCCCTACCTCGTGGGCCCCCTGGAAACCCTTCGACGCCAACTCCAACTCTATATATTTGCTTTCGGAGAGAAAAAATCAGAGAGAGGAAATCATCGCGTTTTATGATACGGAGCCGCCGCCAAGCCCTAAAACCTCTCGGGAGGACTCATATGGAGTCCGTTCGGGGCTCCGGAGAGGGGGATTCATCGCCGTCGTCATCATCAACCATCCTCCATCACCAATTTCATGATGCTCACCGCCGTGCGTGAGTAATTGCATCGTAGGCTTGCTGGACGGTCATGGGTTGGATGAGATTTATCATGTAATCAAGTTAGTTTTGTTAGGGTTTGATCCCTAGTATCCATTATGTTCTGAGATTGATGTTGCTATGACTTTGATATGCTTAATGCTTGTCACTAGGGCCCGAGTGCCATGATTTCAGATCTGAACCTATTATGTTTTCATGAATATATGTGAGTTCTTGATCCTATCTGGGAAGTCTATAGTCACCTACTATGTGTTATGATCCGGCAACCCCGAAGTGACAATAATTGGGACCACTCCCGGTGATGACCATAGTTTGAGGAGTTCATGTATTCACTATGAGCTAATGCTTTGTTCTGGTTCTCTATTAAAAGGAGGCCTTAATATCCCTTAGTTTCCAATAGGACCCCGCTGCCATGGGAGGGTAGGACAAAAGATGTCATGCAAGTTCTTTTCCATAAGCACGTATGACTATATACGGAATACATGCCTACATTACATTGATGAATTGGAGCTAGTTCTGTGTCACCCTATGTTATGACTGTTACATGATGAACCGCATCCGGCATAATTATCCATCACTGATCCGGTGCCTACGAGTTTTCCTTATACTGGTTTATGCTCATTTACTTTCCCGCTGCTACTGTTACAATCACTACAAAATACCAAAAACATTACTTTTGTTGTCTTTACTTTTGTTTCCGCTACCACCACTATCATATTACTTTGCTACTAAACACTTTGCTGCAGATACTAAGTTTCCAGGTGTGGTTGAATTGACAACTCAGCTGCTAATACTTGAGAATATTCTTTGGCTCCCCTTGTGTCGAATCAATAAATATGGGTTGAATACTCTACCCTCGAAAGCTGTTGCGATCCGCTATACTTGTGGGTTATCAAGACTAATTTCTGGCGCCATTCCCGGGGAGCATAGCTCTATTCTTTGAGTCACTTGGGATTTATATCTGCTAGACACTATGAAGAACTTGAGAGATCCAAAAACCAAGATATATCCCTCAACTAAGAGGGGAGGTAAGGAACTGCCATCTAGCTCTGCACTTGATTCACCTTCTGTTATGAGTAAGTTTGTGACACCTACACCTGCTTCTGCTATTCATTCTGATGTCGCATGTTATTGATGATGCCACTTCTGCTATGCATGATACTTATGATGAAACTGCTTCTATGCCTGATACTACTGTGTCCCTTGGTGAATTTATTGATGAACAAATTGCTAGGGCTAGAGAAAAAGAAATTATTGAATCTGAATACAATGATGATAGTGATGATGAAAATATGCTAGTTATTCCTGAGGGCTATCTTTTTGATATGGAATCTTCTGCCGCTATTTTAGCTTGCAAGGATAGATATGAGCTTAAGAGGTTATTAGTTAAATGGAACAACGAATCACTTAGAGATAAAATGAAACCTGACCCTGCTTTTGCTACTTCACCTATATGTGTTCCTAATAAGGATTATGAATTCTCTGTTGATCCTGATATAATTAATTTGGTTGAATCCGATCTGTTTTATGGCTATGAATCTGAAACTGTTGTGGCACATCTTACTAAGTTAAATGATATAGCTGCCCTGTTCACTAATGATGAGAGATCGCGTTACTTTTATATACTCAAAATATTTCCGTTCTCATTAAAGGGTGATGCTAAGATATGGTTTAATTCTCTTGATCCTGGTTGTGTGCGTAGTCCCCAGGATATGATTTATTACTTCTGTGCTAAATATTTCCCTGCTCATAAGAAATAAGCTGCTTTGAGGGAAATATACAACTTCGTGCAAATTAAAGAAGAGAGTCTCCCACAAGCTTGGGGGAGGCTTCTCAAGCTACTTAATTCTTTGCCTGATCATCCTCTTAAGAAACCTGAAATACTTGATATGTTTTATAATGACTAACCGATGCTTCCAGAGATTACCTGGATAGTTGTGCTGGTTCTCTTTTCAGGGAAAGAACACTGGATGAAGCTGAAATTCTATTGAATAATATGTTGACAAATGAAAATAATTGGGAACCTCCTGAGCCAACTCCTGCTCCAATTACTGAGCCTATTCTTAAACCAACTCCGAAGAAGAGAGGTATTCTATTTCTCAGTCCCGAAGATATGCAAGAGGCAAAGAAATCTATGAAAGAAAAAGGTATTAAAGCTGAAGACGTTAAGAATTTACCTCCTATTGAAGAAATACATGGTCTTAATTCACCACCTATTGAAGAAACATATGATCTCAATTCTTTATTTACTGAAGAACCTCCTGATCCCGATATCCCGACACAGGTAGTAAAGGTAAATTCTCTCTATAGATATGATAAAGCTGAAGTCCCTCCTACTAAAATTTCTAGTCAATGCTTGGATGAGTTTGATAACTTTATGTTTAAGCAAGACGACTTCAATGCTTATTTTGGTAGACAATTAAAAGAAAATGCCTATATGATTAGACGCTTGGGTGATTATATGGCTAATATTAAAGGTGAACTTAAACTTGTTAGCAAACATGCTTCTATGGTTACCACTCAAGTAGAACAAGTACTTAAGGCTCAAAAAGTAGTGCTTGATGAAATGAATAGTAAGAAAAATGATTATGCTATTAGAGTGGCTACTAGAACTGGTAGAATGACTCAGGAACTGTCGGGGGTTCATATGCCAACGGATGGCTTATCATGGTGGGGGCGAGTAGAACGTCGCCGGTGCCTGGAAACGGGATGAGGCAAAGGCATGCACGCCGGCGAATCTTACCCAGCTTCGGGGCTCTCCGAGGAGATAATACCCCTACTGCTGCTCTGCGGGGTCTCCGCATGATCACTATGGTCAAGTGTTTACACGGTCGCTCCTTGAGCTGTGTATGGTGGTAGGAGAGGGCAAGGCTAGCTCTCTCCCTCTATCTGGTGAGGTATCGAACTACTGGGATCCAACCCTTTGCATGGATGCCCTGGGGGGTTTATATAGGCCTACCCCCCAGGGGTACAATGGTAATGTGACTGGGCGTGGGCCCAGCCATCAGTGTCTCCAACATCCGACTTCTCCGGCGACTGCTGGGGCCCACCGACTGGTGGGCCCCGCCGACTGGTCTGGTACGGAGCCGACAGGCCGCGTCCGCTACGGGCGGGTCTTGCCGACTGCTGATTACTGTAGCCGTGCTCCTGATGATGCAAGCTTGGTCATGGGGTCGTGGCAACAGCCCCGCCGCCTGGCGGGCGATCACTGTGGCCACTCCCCATCTCTTCTTGATTAATGGCGTGTGGGCCCGGGGGACGGCTCGGCCGACTCCCTCGGGCCGACTCCCGTTGGGTCCGACTGGCGGTGCTCCCGCCGTCTCCCGAGGTCTCGCTGGCTGGTGGGCCCTGCTGCCTCCAGGCCATACAGACAAGCCGTCGTGGGCGCAAGACCAGGTACAGCGGTGCTGATGTCAGGGCCGGCTGGGCAACAGTGCCACGCTGCGGGGAGATCTTCCCAAGTACGGCGCGCTGTAGCCATGCCTGCCCTTGGTAAGGGGCGTGGAGTGGGCTTCATTGTAGCCATGCCCCTGCCCCGTCCCCCTCGATGAGGTCACGGTTTGTTGGAGTCGCCGGCCGACTCCCCAAAGCCGGCTTCTCTGGAAGTCGTCCCTAGGACTCGGCCGTGAGCGGGCAGTCGGCCGCCTTGCCGTAGACTCCCCAGGAGGCGGCTCTTCGCCCTGTGGTCTTGAGGGGTGCAGCCTGCCGTGATGTCTTGAAAGGTCGTGGGGCTCGGGTTGGCCTACCCGTGGTCCATGGCTCCGACAGTAGTCCCCGAAGCTGGTGAGGCGCCACGGACGATCGGCCGAGAAGCCTCAGCATTTTCTCTTTCGGGCGCAACTCATGGTCTTGATTGACTTCCGCCGGGCTGACTAGAAGGAGTCGGACTCGCCCAAATCGGCCTTACTCAATTCTGACTTGCTCAGTAGTTCGAACGTCGCGGCGGGATTTCAAGTGGCGTGCTAGCTAAGCTTCCAGGCCACCGCCCGTTCCTGGCCTGTCACACGAGGGCACGTGGCCAGGCCGTTCTGCCATCCCACGCGCGCGATGGGACAGGCCCATAGGCGGGGCCCGCCACTACCGCGCCTCGGCGCCTGAGCGGATCCGCTGCGGCCCTGGCGGGCGGTTGGGATCCCCTGAAGTTACTGCGCGTAGTAACTTTACGTGGATCGTGGGGGTCGTGGGGCTGCGGGCGCAGTAAATCCCCACGTCCGCCCCCTCGGCTTCGCATCCCATAGGACTATAAGTAGGGGGAAGAGGGGGGCACGCGCACCCCTCCTTCCCACTACCCCTCGCTTCTTCCTCCTCGCAGCTCCTCGCTCTCCTGCTTCCTCTTCTCTTCTTCGCCTTGCCGCACGCCCAAGCTCCGGCGAACGCCGTGGCGACAGCTTCGCGATGAGCTCTTCCTCCGCGGCCGCGCCTCCCCCAGTGCGCTCCGGCACCTGGGACGGCTCCGAGGTCCACGAAGACCATATCGAGTTCCTCCGCCGGACCCGTTGGCTTCCCGGCGAGGATCGCGTGCAGGTGCGTCTCGCACCGGAGGGGGAGATTTCCCCCTCCCCGTGGGAGGGCGAGCGGGTCATCTTCTGCTCGCACTGCCTGCGCGGGCTGGGGCTGCCGGCGAGCAGCTTCTTCTGGTCGTTCATGGAGTTCTACGGACTCCAGCCGCACCACCTCACCCCCAACACAGTGGTGCTGATGTCCACCTTCGTGGCTCTGTGCAAGGGCTTCCTTGGAGTCCTCCCCACCCTCGAGCTCTGGGGGGAGTTCTTCTTCTCCAAGCTCAGCACCCAGGCTGCGGGCGTGCCGGCTCAGTGCGGCGCCTTCATCGCCGTGCGAAGGACAGGAGCCGACAACCACTTCCCCTCCATCTCGCTGCTGAAGTCGGTTAAGATGTGGCAGCGGTCCTACTTCTACGTCAGGAACGTCGCCACGAGGGGCGACTGGGTTAATCTGCCGGCTTTGGAAGCTGGCCCGCCGGCTGGCAGACTGCCCAACTGGTCGTATTGGGCCAGGTCGCTGACGCCTGCGGGAGCCAGCACCATCACGCGACTCCGAGTGCTGATGCAGTCGGAGGGTCTGACCGGTCCGTACCTGCTGGACGCCTTCGTCTCGCGCCGAGTTCTCCCACTCCAAGGCCGCCCACACCTGATATGCCAGATGAGCGGGGGCCGCGACCCGAGTCGGATGTGCACCAAGGACATGCCTCACAAAGAGGTGGCCCTGATGGTGAACTACCTCTCGGACAGCAGGCTCCCGGAGGACTGGTGATTCGGCAAGGAGCCATACTCCCGCGCCAACCCCCCGCCCGTGGTGAGTCTCCTCTCTTTTCTTTAGATTGTCTTCTTCTTGCCGAGTCTTGTTCTAATCAGACTGCTTTTTGGTTAGAATCCCCTTCTTCACCCACCAGCCGGCACCTCAGGGCCGGCCAGTGAGTTTGCCGCCGATCAGGCGGAGAGTGACGTCGACGACCCCGATCTGGGGGCGGTGGTTCTGGAAGACGACGCCGAGGGAGGAGGAGGAATGACAGGCAACTTCAGGCCCTCGGCTACCTTTGCCGACTGGCCTGAAGACGACGCCGAGGGAGGAGTCGCCCCTCACCATCAGCCAGGAGCCAGCCAGCCGGGCGCGGGCTCTTCTGTCGCGTCGGGCGCTCCGGGTGGCAGGAAGAAGCGCCAGGCTGCGCCGACTTTGTTTGGCAGCCGGCCGAAGAAGCCCAAGGACTCGGCTGCAGCGACCCGGCGGGACGAGGCAGCCGCGAAGGCCATCCGCTTTTGTAAGAAAGTGAAGAAGCCGCCGTTGGTCTCTGCGTGAGTATTCTGACTTCAAAGTTTATTCTTTCTTCATGTTTTGTCTGAGTCTCTGCTCGCCCTTCTTTGTTTAGGGCTCCCCTCTCTCTTGAGCGGGTCGCCGCCACCTCCATCATGGGGTCAGCGGGGACGCCTGCCACCACTCGGCGGATAGACCCCGCTGCCGACCTCCGGTAGGCGACGGAGCGGAATGTGCAGGAGAAGCGCAATGAAGAAGAAGCCCTCCGCCTGGAGAAGGCGGAGGCCGACAGGGCGGAGGCCTTCGCCAAGAAAAAACTAGCGGAGGCCGAAGCCGCCGCCGCGGCGAAGCAGCGGGCTGAGGAAGCCGCACGCCGCCAGGCGGCCTTGCTTGTTACCCCGCTGAACTCTGCGCCGCTGCCGGAATTCACGGGGCAGACTGGAGGAGCCGGCGGGGAGAACCTCGTCGAGGAGAGGGAAGGTGGCGAGCCCTCTACTCCGGGCGTGAACGTTCCGCCGCCGCCTCCGCCGCCGTCTGAAGGCGTGCGAGGCGAGCAGCCAGCGGACCCTTCGGTGCCGTCGACCGAAGAAGAGGCCGTGGCGAGGCTACTCCCGCAGGTTGGCTCGCCAGCGCGCCGTCGTCTGGAGAAGGCGACTTCGGCACCCCGCCCCCTGGAGGCCGGCACCGCCAGCTCCGCGGCTCCAGATGCCGAGGCGACGAGCGCCGCACCTGTTGGCCGGGTGCGGGGAGGCGGCATAGGGCCGCTGAACCGGGCGCTCCTGGACATCCAGGCGAAGCTCCGTGCTGAGGGCGACGCCCTCCAGAGCTGCACCAAGGCGCTCCTGGACGTCCAGGCGAAGCTCCGCGCGGGCGGCCGTCCAGGTATGTCTTTTCTCTGGGCCTTTATTTTTCTTGTTCCTCTCTATGGGGGCGCGCCAGCGCACCCACTGGGTGTAGTCCCCGAGTTTTGGGTCGGCTGCTGAGCAAGCGGTCTGGAACTCCATTTTGATGAACTTCTGGGTACTAACTTTGTCTGAAATGCTTGTTGCAGGACTACCACAACCTCCGCGTCACCACCTTCAACCGTAATGTTGAAGAGTTGGGCAAGCGGACCGCTGACTTGGCGGAGAGCCGGAGTAAGTCCTCCTCCTTTTTCTCTTCTCTGCGGGGGCGCGCTAGCGCACCCGCAGGCTATAGTCCCTGAGATTCGGGCCGACTGCTGAGCAGTCGGGCCGGATCTCCCCGACGACCTACTTTACTGACGACTGCTGTCTTTCTTTCTTTCCTTCAGGGGCCAACGCTGCTCTTCAACAGCAGCTGAGCTAAGCCAACTCCGCCCTGCTCGCCAAAGGGGAGGAGTGTAGCAAGCTCGTCACGGAGCGCGATCTGCTGACCATTCAGTTGGCAGAGCAGAAGGGGCTGCTCGCGAAGTCGCAGAGGGAGGCGGAGGAGATGGAGGCCGCCCTCCTGGCCGAGTTCGCGAGCGAGTGCTCTTCCTGGTCTGACAAGGAGGCGACGCTGTCCTCCGGCTTCCACGAGATCGAAGACATCATTGGTGGTGAGTCTCTTTGTTTTCTTTCTTTGAGCCGCCGACCTAGGTCGTGCCGACTCCTGGTTTTTGACTCGCTTTTTTGTTTCTTCGTGTCTTTTGCAGACTTCTTCCGTGGGCAGTCTCAGGCCGCTATCCAAGCCATCGAGGCTGATCGTGCAAGTCGGAGGGCGCAGGGCGCAGAGATCGCTGCCGATGCCACCCCGAACTCTTGATGAGCACATCTTGAGTATCGAGGCTCGCCTCCGGCCGGCTCACTGGATGCTGCGCCGGCTTCAGCGCGTCGGCGCCCAGGCGATCTCCGCCCTTTGGCCGGATATGCAGGCTCCGCGCACCCCCAGCCTGAAGGCCAACTGGTTGGAGGTCGTGGCTGGTCGCCTCGAGGCCTGGAAGGGCTCTTTGGCCCGGGCTGGAGCGCGTCGGGCCTTGGAGTTCGTCAAGGCATGGTACCCAGGGCTGGATCTAGACCGGTTGGCCACGCTTCGGTCGGAGGCCCAGCCGGAGCTGGCGGTTGCGGAAGACGTCCTCGTCAAGCGTGCTGCGGCGATCGCCGAGTACACCAACACGAGCATCTTCATCCCCGAGCGGTCTGAAGATGGCGAGGAGGTCCCGCCGGAGTGGTTTGGGATGAACCCAGACTACGGCGAAGACTCGGTGGAGGTGATCGGCTCCAGCGTCGAGGAGGAGGATGAGGCGGAGGCACCAGAAGACGGAGCAGACGGCCAGCCTCAGCCCGACCGCGCCTCCAACAACGAGCCGCGTGCGACCGATCCAACTGCTGCCGGAGGCGAGCAAGCCGAGACCAGCCGGCCGACCGCCCCGACGACTGACGCTGGCGCCTCCTCCAACCCCCGACTCCGTCTGCCGCCTCCTAAGCTGCCGCTGTGTCTTTTGTTTTATCTGCTTCAGTAGTCTTTTGAAGAACTTGCTAATTCACACAATTAGACCCGCGGGGTGTATTTTGAACCTTTATTCGACAATTCAGCCAAGGGCCTATGTTATATATATATATATATGTCTATCTTTTCTTGCTCATTGTTCTTTTGGCTGTTTTCCTTTGCCGCTTTCTCCTAGTTGCCTGCCTTGCCAATCGGACAGCCGCTCTGTAGACTGTTGCTGGATCAAGTGCTAGGCTACTTTGGGAAGCAAGTACTTAGCCGATTTCAAGATTGTTTGAGCAAGTTGGATAGAAAACGACAATCCGACTGTCCGAGAGTCAGTTTGCGAGAAGGGCTTGGAAGCCGTCTTGAGCTATGTTTTATGCTTTGGGTCCTTAGCCATTTTTCATGCGAATGCCCATTCTACCTTACTGCTTCCCACCATACAGTCGCTCTGTGAGCTGCGGCTTCTGGCAGGAGACGGCTTAAGCGTTTACACACTACTTGTCCGACTGCAGGAAGCATTTCATAGTGCAAGGCGGCAAGTCCCCGGGCCGACTTGTCGAGCCCAATGCCAAGCGGCATGATAAAGAGTAACATACTTGTAGGCATAATTTTTATCATACAGACAAAAGAGGGCAGTCCCTGAGCTCGTCTCGGGGGGCCCGAAGTCTTGGTATTTTAATACAAAAGGTAGCGTGGTACATACTGCATCAACTGTAAAATCTTCGGAGAAGATTTGCATTCCATGGCCACTCTGTCTCCTTGCCGGAGTCATCCCTCTTGCGTGTTCGGGGCTTCTGAGCGTTGATCAGGTAGTAGGAGTCGTTGCCTAGTACTTTGATGATGATGAAAGGGCCTTCCCAAGGCGGCGACAGCTTGTGCTGGTCGGCTGTTCGCTGGGTCAGCCGAAGTACAAGGTCGCCCTCTTGGAAAGATCTTGGCCTGACCTTCCTGTTGTGGTATCGGCGCAGGCTTTGCTAGTAGATGCTGGACCGGCTGAGTGCCAACGGCCGGCCCTCTTCCAGCAGATCGACGCCTTCTTGTCGTGCTTCTTCTGCTTCCTCCATGGTGTACATGGTGACTCGTGGGGAGTCGAACTCTATGTCCGTTGGGATGACGGCTTCGGCACCGTAGACGACGAAGAAGGGCGTGAAGCCGGTTGACTTGTTTGGAGTCGTGCGTAGACTCCAGAGGACGGCTGGCAGCTCGTCGAGCCAGCAGCCAGCCGAGCGCTCCAGAGGCTCGATCAACCGAGGCTTGATGCCGGACAGGATGAGGCCGTTTGCTCGCTCCACTTGGCCGTTTGACTGCGGGTGGGCGACGGACGCTAGGTCCAGTCGGATGCCCTGTGTTGCGCAGAAACGGGCCAAGGCGCCTTTGGCAAAATTTGTGCCATTGTCGGTGATGATGCTGTGTGGTATGTCGTATCGAATTGTGATATCGGTGATGAAGGTCATGGCAGTTGGACCGTTTAGTTTCTTAATTGGCTTTACTTCCATCCACTTGGTGAACTTTTCCACTGCAACAAGTAGGTGAGTCAGACCACCTCGTGCTGTTTTGAATGGTCCCACCATGTCTAGGCCCCAAACAGCGAAAGACCAAGCAATGGGGATGGTCTTGAGCGCGGAAGCCGGCTGGTGCGGCTTGGAGCTGAACTTCTGGCACCCTTTGCATTTTTGGACCAACTCCTTGGCCTCTTCCAAGGCAGTCGGCCAAAAGAAACCGTGCCGAAAAGCTTTGGCGACGAGTGCTCTTGGAGCCGCATAGTGGCCACATTCGCCTTGATGGATGTCTTTGAGGATCGCCTGGCCTTGCTCTCGCTCTACGCAGCGCTGGTAGACACCGGTGATGCTGCGCCTGACCAACTCTTTGTTGATTATTGTATAGGCTGCTGCCCGGCATTGTACTTGCCGAGCTGATGTCTCATCAGTTGGTAGCTCTTTGTTCACCACAAATTTGAGGATGGGCTGGGCCCATGAGGGTGTTGTTATTTCGTCGACTATCAGAACTGCGACTTGGACGAGGGCGGCTGGGCTGGGAGGCGACGGGCTGGAGTCAACATCCGCTTGTTGGGCTGATGAAGTCCCCAGGCCGACTGGCTCGGTCCTTGGGCCGAGTTCTGGAATCTTCAAGTCCGTCACCGCAGTCTCCGGGCTGGGCTCGACTGTGGCAGCTTTGGAGTCGCCCGCCAAAGTCCCCGTTCTGATTGCCGGAACTCTAGAGTCGGGTCCGCCGTCTTCGGGAGGAGCCGGCACAAAGATGGAGTCTGATTCTGGTGAAGGCTTGACAGACGGCTTGAGGAGGCGTTGAAGGCCGACGCCAGATGGTATTGCTTGGCGGGTAGACCCGATTCGTGCCAAGGCGTCTTCTTGGTCATTGTCATTTCTTGGCACATGGAGGAACTCGCACCCTTCAAAATACCCGCTGAGTTGTTGCACGAGGAAACGGTAGCTCGCCATGTTTGCGTCTTTGGTGTCCCAGTCGCCAGACGACTGCTGGACCACTAAGTCCGAGTCGCCATAACACAAGATCCGGCAGATGCATCACGGCTGCCGATGATCTCGGCAAGTGGAGCCGTGCAGACCACCGTGATTGGATGTTCTTGAAAGTAAGGCTTCAATTTCTTGGCAGCAAAGTGCACGCCATAGCACATCTTCTGCTAGTGGGGGTAGTTCTACTTGGAGGTCGAAAGTACCTCGCTCAGGTAATATACTAGTCTCTGGACAGGTAGCGCCTTGCCTTCCTCCTTGCTTTCTACTACAATGACTGTGCTGACTACTCGACTGCTGGCGGCGATGTACAAGAACATAGGTTCCTTGGGAGTCGGAGCCGCCATGACGGGTGGAGTAGTCAGCATGTTCTTCAACTGGTGAAAAGCTTCGTCCGCCTTATGGTTCCACTCGAAAAAAGTGGTCTTCTTCATGAGTTGGTATAAGGGGAGAGCTTTCTCGCCCAGCCGACTGATGAATCGGCTGATGGACCCCAAGCAGCCGGTGAACTTTTGCATATCCAGCAGTCGGCTAGGTACCTCCATTCTCTCGATGGCCTTGATTTTTACTGGGTTGCATTCTATGCCACGTTCAGAGACCAGGAAACCTAGCAGCTGGCCGGCTGGTACTCCGAAGAGACACTTCTCGGGGTTGAGCTTGATCTGGAACCGGCGCAGGTTCTCAAAGGTCTCCTTGAGGTCTTCCAGCAATGTTCCTCGCTTTTCCGTCTTCACCACCACGTCGTCCACGTAAACATGGGCGTTCCTACCGAGCTGCTTGAGGAGGCACTTCTGCATGCAACGCTGAAAGGTGGCGCCGGCATTCGTCAAGCCAAACGTCATGGTGAGGTAGCAGAATGCTCCAAATGGCGTGATGAAGGCGGTCTTCAATCTATCAGCTGGGTTTAGCTTGATCTGGTGAAATCCTAAGTACGCATCTAAGAAACTCAACAGCTCGCATCCGGTTGTGGAGTCTATCACCTGATCAATTTTCGGCAGAGCAAACGGGTCCTTGGGGCAGGCCTTGTTGAGGCTCATGTAGTCAATACACATTCGCCATTGCTTGTTCTTCTTTAGCACCAGGACCAGATTTTCCAGCCACTCCGGGTAGAAAACTTCCATAATGAAGCCGGCTGCTAGGAGTCGGGCTATCTCTTCTCCGACAACTCTTCTCTTCTCTTCTGATAAGCGGCGCAGGGGCTGCCTGACCGGCTTTGCATCAGATCGGACGTGTAACTTGTGCTCGGCGAATTCCGTCGGCACACCTGGCATGTCTATGGGAGACCACGCGAAGATGTCCCGATTCTCACGGAGGAAATCGACGAGCTCGCCTTCCTATTTGCTGTCGAGGTTTGCACCTACGACGGTGTATCTCTCTGGGTGCTCCGGATCCAAGGGTATCTTCTTTGTCTCTTTGGCCGGCTTGAACGAACCTTCGGCTTCCGATTCCTTCGGGTTGGGCGATATCTCTGGCTGCTTGCCGGCCATCGCCACAGCTCGCTCAAGGAGTCGCTTCTCGGCCGCAATCACCAGGGACTCGGCCAGCCGACTGCTCTCGGCCGCGCAAGCGGACGACTTCCGGTAGTCACCGGCCATAGTCAGAATTCCCCAGGAACTTGGCATCTTCATCTTGAGGTAGGCATAGTGGGGGACCGCCATGAACTTGGCCAAGGCGGGCCGGCCAAGTAGCGCATGGTACGGGCTCTCGAGGTCCACCACCTCAAACCAAACAGACTCTCTTCAGAAGTGATCTTTGTTTCCAAAGAGGACGTCAATCAGGATCTTGCCGATTGGTGAACAGGAAAGCCCAGGAACAATACCGTGGAACACAGTCCGGCTGTTCTGAAGCTGTCTCTGCTTGACTCCTAACTTCTCCATGGTGTCCTTGTACAGGATGTTGATGCTGCTGCCCCCATCTATCAGAACTCGTGAAAAACGCGCGGCACGTTTGTTCGTGGCAAAGGTGGCATCCAGGACCAAGGCGTAGGAGCCCGAACTCGGCATCACTTCTGGGTGGTCAGCCCTTCTCCAGCTGATGGGCCTCTCTGACCAGTGCATGAACTCTGGCGTCTCTAAGGCTACCGCGTTCACCTCTTGTCGCTGCAGCCGCCTCCTGCGTCGATCGTCAGCCACACTGGTGAACACCACGTAGGCTCCGTGCTCTTTAGGGTACTCGTCTTGTACTGCGCCGACTGGCCTGACTGCCGGCTACTGGGGCGGAGGCGGCTGCCCAGCAGGCGGGAGTGGCAGGAGGTCGTCTCCCTTGGCGATCCTGGTGAGCCAGTGGCACTTCCAGGTGGTGTGATTTGATGGCTTCGCGCCGCTGTGGAACTTGCAAGGTCCATCCCAGGTCTGCTCATAGGAGAAGGCCGGCAACCAGTTCGGCTTGCCACCTTTCTGTCGCTTGGGCGGAGGCTGCACTTGTGGCTGCTAGGCTTCGACGGTCGCGACCTGCCGGCTGCTAGAAGCCGGCTACGGGGCCTTGCGCTTGTGGTCGCCCTGCTGTTGTCGCCGGCCGGCGTCTGCTGCCGGAGTTCTCGGAGCCTGAGGAGCTACCTTGCCAGTCGTGCTGATTTGAATTTCCGTCTTCATGGAGGAGTCGGCCGTAGCGTACTTGTCCGCTATGATTAGCAGCTCATCGAGGGTTTCTGGCTCGTCGCAGATGAGCTTGTGCTTGAGGAGGGTGCCTTCTCGGCACCCGGCTGTGAAGTACTCGATGGCCTGCACCTCGTGCATGCCCTCGCAGGAGTTCCGGAGCTCAGCCCAACGCGTGAGGTAGTCGCGAGTCGACTCATCAGGACCTTGCACGCATAGGGAGAGCTGGCGAGGCTTGGGAGGACGCTTGTACGTGCTGGTGAAGTTGCGTACGAATGCTTCGGTGAAGTCGACCCAGCTGTTGATGCTGCGAGGCTTTAGGCTATTCAGCCATGTCCAGGCCGTGCCCTGGAGCATGAGCGGAACGTACTTTATGGTGACACGCTTGTTGCCATTTGCTATGCTGACAGCCGTGGAGTAGTCGACTAGCCAGTCTTCCGGCTTCACAGAGCCGGTATACTTGGGCGTGTCTCTTGGGAGCGTGAACCCTCTGGGAAAGGGCTCGTCCCGAATGCGGGGCCCGAAACAAGGCGGACCCAGCTCGTCTTCTTCTTCCAGCGCCAGGGACCGGTGAAGTCGGTCGATCCGGTGGCGGTCGTCATTCTCTATGACCCCCTCTCGGCGGCCGAGGCGGTCACCGAGAGTCGGATGGTCAACAGGCGGCGGGGAGACTCGCCTCTCCTTGCGGGGAGGGGGAGGCGGACAGTCCTCTCGCCGTTCCACTGCTCTCGGGCGGTAGTCTCGGTCGCGCTCTATGGTAATCCGAGTCCGACTGTGGCTGACAGCCGGCTCCTTGTCCTTCCTTCCTCGGGTACCGCCAGTCGGCGTCCGAGACATCGCGCCTTGATCTTGGTTCGGGTCGTCGTTTGGCCGCTGTGGTGCCTCCGTGCGGCAGCCGGCCTCATTCTGCGCGGCAGCCACGTCGAGGAGCCGCTGGACTCGCTCCATCATGAGGCGGCACTCTTCGCCCTCGAAATTGTCCAGCTCATCCACCGCTGCCTGGGCGGCTCGGATGTTCTCCGCTGGCGTGGCATACACGGGGTGTCTAGCCACAAACAGGCTGGCGATGGCTACGCCGCACTGCTGAACCGCGCCAAGGCGGCTAGGCCCTGCCGGAGCCGGCGAGCCGCCAACAGCGCGATCCATCTCCCGCTGGTAAGCTTCTGACAAGCATCTCATGCTGGCTAGCTTCTTCGCGCCTTCAACAAGCTGAAGGCGGCGCGCTTCTAACGTCTCTGCGTCAGCATCTTCTGGAATGGGCGCAGCTAGGTCTTGCAGCGCCACGCCGAGTGAGTCGGGCGCCCTTCCACCAGGGAACTCGTCATGACTGATGACCAGCACCTCAGTGACGGTTCTCCCGTCGCTCTCCATGTGGGGGAGAGGTTTGTTGTAGACCACCATGTTGGAGGGGAAAGCGTTGACCGACGTGGTGTCGGAGTCGACCAGCATCGGGTCGGTGGAGCCTACGGACTCCAAGTCTACGGCAGGCTCGCCGGAAACATGGAGTTGATCGAGGAGGCCCGCGAGGAGGTTTTCGGGGCCTCCTACGCCTGCGTTGGACGCAGGTTCATCGGAGAGGCGGACCTCGCCGACAAGTTCGTCCAAGGAGCTGGCTGCGCAGGCGATCTCCACGCCACGTAGCACGTCAACGCAAACTTCGTCTGGCGTCCCTGGCTCGCTGCGCTCGCCAGGGAGGAAAAGGGTTCCCGTCCAGAACAGATCTCCGGACGGCGGTGCACCATGCCCCACGGTGGGCGCCAAATGTCGGGGGTTTGGTGCGACATATGCCAACGGATGGCTTATCATGGTGGGGGCGAGTAGAACGTCGCCGGTGCCTGGAAACGGGATGAGGCGAAGGCATGCACGCCGGCGAATCATACCCTGCTTCGGGGCTCTCCAGGGAGATAATACCCCTACTGCTGCTCTGCGGGGTCTCCGCATGATCACTATGGTCAAGTGTTTACACGGTCGCTCCTTGAGCTGTGTATGATGGTAGGAGAGGGCAAGGCTAGCTCTCTCCCTCTATCTGGTGAGGTATCGAACTACTGGGATCCAACCCTTTGCATGGGTGCCCTGGGGGGTTTATATAGGCCTACCCCCCAGGGGTACAATGGTAATGTGACTAGGAGCAGGCCCAGCCGTCAGTGTCTCCAACCTCCGACTTCTCCGCCGACTGGTGGGCCCCGCCGACTGGTCTGGTACGGAGCCGACAGGCCGCGTCCGCCACGGGCGGGTCTTGCCGGCTGCTGATTACTGTAGCCGTGCTCCTGATGATGCATGCTTGGTCATGGGGTCGTGGCAACAGCCCCGCTGCCTGGCGGGCGATCACTGTGGCCACTTCCCATCTCTTCTTGATTAATGGTGTGTGGGCCCGGGGGAGGGCTCGGCTGACTCCCCCGGGCCGACTCCCGTTGGGTCCGACTGGCGGTGCTCCCGCCGTCTCCCGAGGTCTCGCTGGCTGGTGGGCCCTGCTGCCTCCAGGCCGTACAGAAAAGCCATCGTGGGCGCAAGACCAGGTACAGTGGTGCTGATGTCAGGGCCGGCTGGGCAACAGTGCCACGCCGCGAGGAGATCTTCCCAAGTACGGCACGCTGTAGCCATGCCTGCCCTTGGTAAGGGGCGGGGAGTGGGCTTCATTGTAGCCACACCCTAGCCCCGTCCCCCTCGATGAGGTCACAGTTTGTTGGAGTCGCCGACCGACTCCCCAAAGCCAGCTTCTCTCGAAGTCGTCCCTGGGACTCGGCCATGAGCGGGCAGTCGGCCGCCTTGCCGTAGACTCCCCAGGAGGCGGCTCTTCGCCCTGTGGTCTTGAGGGGCGCAGCCTGCCCCGATGTCTTGAAAGGTCGTGGGGCTCGGGTTGGCCTACCCGTGGCCCATGGCTCCGACCGGAACCTTTGTATCCTGAAGGCCACCCTAAGAGAATCGAGCAAGATTCTCAAAGAAATAATATTGATGTTCCTAGTTCTTCTAAAAAGAAGAAGAAGAAAAATGATAGAACTGTGCAAACTTCTAGTGAACCTATTGCTGAACCACCTGATAATCCAAATGATGTCTCTATGTCTGATGCTGAAACACAATCTGGTAATGAACATGAACCTAATGAAAATATCAATAATGATGTTCATGATGATGCTCAACCTAGTAATGACAATGATGTAGAAATTGAACCTGTTGTTGATCTTGATAACCCACAATCAAAGAATCAACGTTATGATAAAAGAGACTTTGTTGCTAGGAAACATGGTAGAGAAAGGGAACCTTGGGTTCAGAAACCCATGCCATTTCCTCCAAAACCATCCAAGAAAAAGGATGATGAGGATTTTGAGTGCTTTGTTGAAATGATTAGGCCTATCTTTTTGCGTATGAGATTAACTGATGTGCTCAAAACAAATCCTTATGCTAAATATATGAAGGATATCATTACTAATAAAAGAAAGATACCGGAAGCTGAGATTTCCACCATGCTTGCTAATTATACTTTTAAGGGTGGAATACCAAAGAAACTTGGAGATCCTGGAGTACCTACTATACCTTGCTCCATTAAAAGAAATTATATTAAAACTGCTTTATGTGATCTTGGAGCCGGTGTTAGTGTTATGCCTCTCTCTTTATATTTTAGACTTGACTTGAATAAGTTGACACCTACTGAAATATCTTTGCAAATGGCTAATAAATCAACTGCTATACCTGTCGGTATTTGTGAGGATGTGCCTGTTGTGGTTGCAAACGTTACTATTTTAACGGACTTTGTTATACTTGATATTCCCGAGGATGATAGTATGTCTATTATTCTTGGAAGACCTTTTCTTAATACTGTAGGGGCTATTATTGATTGAAACAAAGGCAATGT
The DNA here is from genome assembly GCF_056163025.1 of Triticum urartu. NCBI lineage: Eukaryota > Viridiplantae > Streptophyta > Magnoliopsida > Poales > Poaceae > Triticum > Triticum urartu. Next base: position 483,377,170 of record NC_141876.1, on the reverse strand, counting down.
CACTTTTCATGTTAATGGTAATGAGCATACGGTACACTTTCCGAGGAAACAACCTCAAGTTCATAGTATCAACTCTATTGGGAAAATACCATAGATTATATTTGGAGTTTTTGAATTTCCTCTTCTTACTGTCAAGAAGAAATATGATATTCTTATTATTGGGGATGTGCATATCCCCATTGAGGTAACTTAGTGTTATTCGAAGTTCCTCCGGTTTCATGATTATTGGAATGAGTTTGTTAACAAGACTTGATCAACCTTGTTAGTGGATTCTTTTTGATGAGCATGAGATGGATGAAACTAGAAGCACAACCTTCTGTACCCCACTTTTACTCTCTGTTAATTAGTAGAAATAAAGTAAAAATAGTATTTTTCTGTCTGTTTCCCGACTTATCCGTGCAATATAAAAATATCCTGAAAATAAAAGTCCTCAGAATGCCATGCCAATTTAATATGATTTTTTCGGGAATATTTGAGGATTTACTGTGCAAAAATTACCGCGGGAGGAGCTGCCACCTGGCCACGAGGGTGGTGGGCGCCCCCCCTATAGGGCGCGCCCCCCTGCCTCGTGGGCCCACGGTGGCCCTCCTCCACTTATCCTAGCACCCATCTTCTTCCTCTGTCTCACACAAACCCGAAAAACCAACTCAAGCACGAGTTCCAGCCACTTTTGCTGTGATTTTCGATCTCCTTGCTCAAAGCATCTCTCGCAAAACTGCTTGGGGAGATTGTTCCTTGGTATGTGACTCCTCCATTGGTCCAATTAGTTTTTGTTCTAGTGCTTTATTCTTTGCGAATTTGTGCTACATAGGTGACCATGTTCTTGAGCTTGCATGTCAAATTTATATGGTTCTAAGTAGTTCTAATGCTTGATATAGGCTCTAGGCACTTGTAGGAGTAGTTGCTATCAGTTTTATTAAAGTTGGTTCACTTTTGTTTGAAGTTACTAAAAATTTCAGAATTTCTCACAGAAAAACAATATGCTTAGGAAGATGTTCCAAGGTGGTTCCTCTAAGAAGCAAGGACCCGGGATTGCTATGCGCGATGCTGACGAGGATCCACCAAGAGACGCTCTAGTACGGCCTTGCGAATGGCCGTCGGACAATTTTATGGACCGTGCGGGAATTAAAGAAGAATTCAAAGCATATTTGCTCAATGCCGGTCTTGAGGATTTTGAGGCTAACAAATGCCCCTAGTATCATGATCTCACAAGTTCATTTGTGAGGAGGTTTGAGTATTCATCTTCGCATAATTCTCCTTCAGTCATGTTTGATCTCTATGACAAATCTTATACCATGGACTTAGAGGATTTCACTTCTGCTTGCAAGCTTCCATCATGGGGTAGTGTTAGGGATCCCCCTAAATCTGAATTTAGAAACTTTCTTGCTAGTATAACTGTGGGGGAATCTAGAGATATAACGCAGGCTACCATAGGGAGCATTCACTTTCCTGCTATACATTATTTTTCTCTCTTCATCGGTAGATGCATAAATGCTAAGGATGAAGCATGTCACATGTGTGTCCCTGATCTTAGCATTCTTAGGAGTGCTATGTTAGGAGACCAATCTTATCATATGGGAGCCATTGTAGCTCGTAGGTTGCATCATAATAGACATAATGGAGATTTCTTTGGAGGAATTTTTGCAACCCGCTTAGCTCATTTTCTTGAAATAGACATTTGTGAGGGTGATACGGATTTGCCTCCTGCATATTTAGATTATAACTCTATGGCTTCGCACCAGTTTGTCGAGAGGCCTGAATCACCTCTCTTATATCGTTTAATTTTCAATAAACGATGTGTTTTCCGTATTACTCTCCTTGCTCTTGCCTTCTTTGATTCAAAGACAAAAGGAAGATATGTTATTACCAGAGAGGAGGCAGAAGAGTACGAGAGGAGAGCGGAGGCAGCTCGCCTCCACGCTGCAGCTCAGCAGGCGATAACCGCTGCACATCAGTATGATCCCAACTATTCTTCCTCATCACAGTACGAACCCAACAACTATTATTATGGATATCCGCCAGGCCAGCCGTGGCCAAGACCAACTTAGGCCAAAAGCCTAAGCTTGGGGGAGTACGTATTCCTCACTGACATTACATTAATGTTCACACACACTCATTACTAGATGTCGGTGTTCATACTTTTTCACTGTAATATCCATGCTAGTTTATTTTCTTTTTTGCTGCTTTCTTCTTGGGTGTTTGTTAAACCTTAAGAAAAACCAAAAAAATTAGTAGTAGTTTATTTTTCTGCTGTAGTAGTAATAATTAAAAAGAAAACCCAAAAATATTTCCCGTTCTTCTTTTGCTTGTTGGGAGCTTTCCCGTGTAAATAGTTTTATTTCTTTTCTTTGGGGGTCAGTAGGAGAAGACCATAATTAAATTGTTGAAGTGGCTCCTATATGCATTATTGTTGATTTAACCAAGAGCCCATATTGCCTTGTCTTTTCCTGTTTATTGAATGCTCGCAGATTCCAGCTTAGTCCAATGCACGTACACTCTTATTATTATTCACACCGTTCGGTCGTGCAAGTGAAAGGCAATTATGATGATATATGATGGACTGACTGATATGAGAAAAGCTGGTATGAACTCGACCTCTTTTGTTTTTGTAAATATGATGAGTCCCTCGTTCTTGATTCAGCTTATTATGAATAAACATGTTTGCAATGACAATTAGAGATCATAGTTGCTTGTGCCATGCTTGATTAGCTATGAGTTATAATGGTTTACCTTGTGTGCCAACATGCTATTGAGATGATTATGATGTGGTATGATGGGCTGGTATCCTCTTTTGAATGATTTAAGTGACTTGACTTGGCACATGTTCACGCATGTAGTTGAAACAAAATCAACATAGCCTTCACGATATTTATGTTCATGGTGGATTATATCCTACTCATGCTTGCATCCAATGTTTATTAATTTTAATGCATGTACATGGCTGTTGTCGCTCTCCAGTTGGTCCCTTCCCAGTCTTTTGCTAGCCTTCACTTGTACTAAGCGGGAATACTGCTTGTGCATCCAATACCTTAAACCCCAAAGTTGTTCTAGATGAGTCCACCATACCTTCCTATATGTGGTATCTACCTGCCGTTCAAAGTAAATTTGTATGTGCCAAACTCTAAACCTTCAAATAATCATTCTGTTTTGTATGCTCGAATAGCTCATGTATCAACCAAGGCTGTCCTTATCTTCCGTGTTAGGCGGGTTATTCTCAAGAGGAGCGGACTCCACTCCTCACTCACGAGAAAATGGCTGGTCACCGGGATGCCCAGTCCCAGGCTTTATGCAAACTAAATCAAAATTAATTGCAAACAAAACTCCCCCTGGGACCTGATGTATGTTGGAGGCACTCGTTGTTTCGAGCAAGCCATGGATTGATGCTTGTTGGTGGAGGGGGAGTATAAACTTTACCATTCTATTTGGGAACTGCCTATAATGTGTTTAGCATGGAAGATATCACCATCTCTTAGTTGTTACGTTGACAATGAAAGTATACCGCTCAAAATACAAATTATCTCTATTTCAAAACCGAGCTCTGGCACCTCTACAAATCCCTGCTTCCCTCTGCGAAGGGCCTATCCATTTACTTTTATGTTGAGTCATCACCTTCTTATTAAAAAAGCATTAGCTGGAGAGCACAGCCGTCATTTGCATTCATCACTGTTAATTTATATTGGGTATGACTATGATTGGATCTCTTTTACCATGAATTACAATGTCTAGTCAGTCCTTGATCTTTAAAGGTGCTCTGCATTTATGTTTTGCGGTCTCAGAAAGGGCTAGCGAGATACCATCTTGTTATATCATATTATGATTGTTTTGAGAAAGTGTTGTCATCCGAGATTTATTATTATGGCTTGCTAGTTGATTATGCTATTGATATGAGTAATTGTGAGACCTGAGAATTTTTGCAAATGTGGTTAGTTATGATCTATGCTGAAAACTTGAATGCTGGCTTGACATAGTTACAACAACAAGAGCAAACAGAGTTTGTAAAAGTTTTTCTTTCTTTCTTTCAGTTTGTCAACTGAATTGCTTGAGGACAAGCAAGGGTTTAAGCTTGGGGGAGTTGATACATCTCCGTCGTATCTAGTTTCCCAAACACTTTTGCCCTTGTTTTGGACTCTAACTTGTATGATTTGAATGGAACTAACCCGGACTGACACTGTTTTCAGCAGAATTGCCATGGTGTTGTTTTATGTGCAGAAAACAAATATTCTCGGAATGTCCTGAAACTCCACTAGAACATCTTAGAAAAAACAATAAAAAATCCTCGCCAAAGATGAAGACCCCCCAGGGCGCGCCCCCTACCTCGTGGGCCCCCTGGAAACCCTCCGACGCCAACTCCAACTCTATATGTTTGCTTTCGGAGAGAAAAAATCAGAGAGAAGAAATCATCTCATTTTACGATACGGAGCCGCTGCCAAGCCCTAAAACCTCTCGAGAGGGTTGATCTGGAGTCCGTTCGGGGCTCCGGAGAGGGGGATTCATCATCGTCGTCATCATCAAGCATCCTCCATCACCAATTTCATGATGCTCACCGCCGTGCGTGAGTAATTGCATCATAGGCTTTCTGGACGGTGATGGGTTGGATGAGATTATCATGTAATCGAGTTAGTTTTGTTAGGGTTTGATCCCTAGTATCCATTATGTTCTGAGATTGATGTTGCTATGACTTTGCTATGCTTAATGCTTGTCACTAGGGCCTGAGTGCCATGATTTCAGATCTGAACCTATTATGTTTTCATGAATATATGTGAGTTCTTGATCCTATCTTGCAAGTCTATAGTCACCTACTATGTGTTACGATCCGGCAACCCCGAAGTGACAATAATCGGGACCACTCCCGGTGATGACCATAGTTTAAGGAGTTCATGTATTCACTATGTGCTAATGCTTTGTTCCGGTTCTCTATTAAAAGGAGGCCTTAATATCCCTTAGTCTCCAATAGGATCCCGCTGCCACAGGAGGGTAGGACAAAAGATGTCATGCAAGTTCTTTTCCATAAGCACGTATGACTATATACGGAATACATGCCTACATTACATTGATGAATTGGAGCTAGTTCTGTCTCACCCTATGTTATGACTGTTACATGATGAACCGCGTCCGGCATAATTATCCATCACTGATCCGGTGCCTACGAGTTTTCCTTATACTGGTTTATGCTCATTTACTTTCCCGCTGCTACTGTTACAATCACTACAAAATACCAAAAACATTACTTTTGTTGTCTTTACTTTTGTTTCCGCTACCACCACTATCATATTACTTTGCTACTAAACACTTTGCTACAGATACTAAGTTTCCAGGTGTGATTGAATTGACAACTCAGCTGCTAATACTTGAGAATATTCTTTGGCTCCCCTTGTGTCGAATCGATAAATTTGGGTTGAATACTCTACCCTCGAAAGCTGTTGCGATCCCCTATACTTGTGGGTTTTCAGGCCACGGGGGGCAACGCTCATGCCCATGCTCATCAGAGGCGACGTGGGGGCAACGGGGCCCCCGGCGCCGCCGGCCATCCTGGTGTCGATGAAGCCCCCAAGCGCACCCGAGGGCGCGCGGTTGTGGCGAGGCCCGTCGTGAGGTCCAGTAGCAGCTCGGGAAGGGAGCAGATAGCAAAAAGGCGGCGCTCCTGATGCCGCCGCATCTAGCAGCTCAGCGACACATTCTAGCAGCGCGTCGCGGCCACACTCCATCAGCTGGTACCGTAGCAACTCCCGCGCCACCGTGAGCGCGGCCCGCATGTTCGCCTGCTCCCGCCGGGTGTGGGGCGCCGTTGCTGCGGCGTGGCTTGCAGCCCTTGTAGCGGCTCGCGCTTGTCGTGGAGTGAGGGTGGACGACGCCTAGCCGCGTCGCCCGCGCCCCGCAGCGTTAGGTGGAGCTCATGCTGCATAGAGCGCGGGGTTGAGGTCTTCATGGGCAGGTGGCGCCGCCCGGGCTGGCCAGACTGCCCAGCGGTCGGAGTCGGCCCTTGGGTCGCCGAACATCGGGGCCGCGGAGCGTCGGCGGGTCGATTGGCGGGGAAGAGACTCCGGCGCACCCCTACCTGGCGCGCCAAATGTCGTATCATGGGTTCCGGAAAACCCTGAAGGTTCGAACACTGGGGTGCGCGCGAAGGTTTCCTCTCTACCGATCCACGCCCTAGCTCTCTAAGATCTCGCGGACGAACTCGACGAACTCGCAACACAAAGACACAAGATTTATACTGGTTCGGGCCACCGCTGTGGTGTAATACCCTACTCCGGTGTGGTGGTGGTGGATTGCCTCTTGGGCTGATGATGAACAATACAAGGGGAAGAACAGCCTCCTGAGGTTGAGGTGTTCTTGTGTTTGGTGCACTTGTGTGGTTGGGGATGGTATGGCCCCGATCCAAGATGAGGTCGATCCCTCTAGCTATGGTGGTGGCTAGTCCTATTTATAGAGGCCCTGGTCCTCTCCCCAAATATTGAGCGGGAAGGGAGCCAACAACGACCAATTTGAAGGGGACAGCTAGTATAGCTTATCCTGACAAAAGCGGTCTTCGCCTGCAAAAGGCTCTGGTGATGACGCCGTCTCGGGCTCCATGGTGACCTCCGTGTTGTCGTCCTTCTGGTCCTGGTCTCGTTGCACCAATATGGAAACCTTTGCTTGATGCCTTGGTACTCCGCGCCTGCGCTTGCCCCCTTGGCACCAAAGAGGAAGCAAGGACACTGCGTGCTGGCGCCCGCCTGGTCTCGATCGTCATGGCTCACTTCACGAGGACCTCGCGAGGTTTTCCTTGCCTTGATCTCTCCGCCCCTCGTGAGCCTTCCTGGCGAGGCTGCTCCCGAGGAGGTCTTGCATCGTCCGCCTCGCGAGGCTTGGCCCCTCGCGAGGGTCTTGAATGCCTTGTCGATGAAGATGGGCCGTACAGACCTGCCAGCTCAGCCACGCCGTGGGCCGCAGGCAGGCAAGTCTGGGGACCCCCATTCCCAAAACACTGACAGTCTTCTTGGGCGGATGGCGCTGCCCGGGCCGGCCAAGCTGCCCAGCGGTCAGTGTTGGTCCTCGGGTCGCCGGACATCGGACCCACGGGACGTTGGTGGATCAACCGGGGGAAGAGAAGATCTGGCGCACCCCTACCTGGCGCGCCAAATGTCAGATTTCAGGTTCTGACGAAACCCTTGAGGTTCGAACACTAGGGTGCGCACGAAGATCTCTCCCCCTCTCTAGCTCACGCACTCTACGATCTCACGGCCTAGCTCGACGAACCCAAAGAACACGAGACACAAGATTTATACTGGTTTGGGCCACTGTTGTGGTGTAATACCCTACTCTAGTGTGGTGTGTTGGATTGCCTCTTAGGCTGACGATGAATGGTTACAAGGGTAGAACTGCCTCCTGAGGAGAGATGTTCTTGTGCTTGGTGAACTTGTGTGGTTCGGGATGACTTGGGTCTAAATCAGCTGCCTCCCTATGGTGGTGGCTAGTCCTATTTATAGAGGCCCCGGTCCTCTTACCAAATATTGAGCGGGAAGGGATCCCACAATGGCCAAATTCGAAGGGAGACAACTAGTACAAGCTATCCTGACAAAAGTGGTCTTCGCCTGTCAACGGCTCTGGTGGTGACGCCGTCTTAGGCTCCACGATGACATCTGTCTTGTCGTCCTGCTGGTATTGGTCTTGTTGCTCCGATATGGAAACCTTTTCCTGATGCTCCGGGACTCCTCACCTGCTCTTGCCCCTTTAGCATCAAAGAGGAAACGAGGACACTATGCGCGCAGGCACCCGCCTGGCACCCGCCTTGTTCCAGTCATCATGGCTTGCATCACAAGAACCTCGCGAGGTGCCCCTCGCCTTGATCTCTCCGCCCCTCGCGAGCCAGCCTGGTGAGCCCGACCCTGAGGAGGTCTTGCGTCGTCCACCTCGTGAGGCTTGGCCCCTCGCAAGGGTCTTGAATGTTTGCTGGTGAAGATGGGCCGTACGGGGCCGCCGGTGGAGCCACGCTGCGGGCCGCAGGCAGGCAAGTCTGGGGACCCCGGTTCCCAGAACACTGACATAACCTATTGACCCAGTGCTCAGTGCCAGTTGCTGTTTTGCTTGTTTTTTACAACGCAGGAAGTCAATATCAAACGGAGCCCAAACACCGTGAAACTTTTTGTGGATTTTTTATGGACCGGAAGACATCCAGTGGGCCAGAGAAGCACCTAGGGGTTGCTCCGAGGGGGGCACATGCCTGGTGGCCTAGGCGCACCCAGGTTGGTTGTGCCAACCTTGGTGTCCTCCCGCACCCCTCTTCACCCTATAAATTGCCAAATAATCCAAAACCCTCGGGGGTATCCCTAGATCAGAAGTCCCGCAGTTGCAGGCCTCTGTAGCCACCGAAAATCAATCTAGACCCCATTCTGGCACCCTACCGGAGGGGGGCAATCATCTCCGATGGTCATCTTCATCATCCCGGCAACCACCATGACGAGGAGGGAGTAGTCCACCCTCGGGGCTGAGGGTTTGTAGCAGTAGCTATGTGTTTAGTCTCTCTCTCTCTCTCTCTTGTGTTCTTGAGATGTCACGATCTTGATGAATCGCGGGCTTTGTTAATATAGTCAAATCATATGGTGTTTCTCCCTCTCAATCTTGTAATGATGAATTGAGTTTTCCCTTTGAGATTTCTTTTTACTAAATTTAATAATTTTATGGATTTGAGAGCACTTGATATATGTCTTGCAAATGAATATTCACGGTGACAATGGGGTACCTGAAAGTGCAACTATCCCTAGGTGGTTTTGGTAATTCATAACAACATATAGCTCACTGAGCTAATACTATTCCAAGATAATTATTTCAGGAAAGCTCAATGATTGGCATGGCATGGATGTGAAAGTGGAACCCTCAAAATGCTAAGGACAATGGATTGGCTCAAGCTCAAAATCTCAAGACTCTTCATTTTATATTTTAGTGATCCAAGATCACATTGAGTCCATAGGAAAAGCCAATACTATTAAGGAGGGATGAGGTGTTGCTTAATGAGCCTCTTGCTTCATGTGCTTAGTGATATGCTCCAAAACCCTCAACTACTTTCCCATATCCACATATGACCTAAACTCTAAGCCAAACTCGGTCCTACCGATTCTTCCTATCCGGCGCCACCGAGTTTCACTTGTCATTAGCCACTGCCAAACCCTAGCAATTCGGTTCTACCGATAAGGATCTCGGTCCCACCGAGATGGGGTTGCAAACTCTCTGTTTCCCTTTCGTAACTTTTCGGTCCCACCGAAAGAGCGAATCGGTCCCACCGAGATTGCAATGTAAACTCAGTGTTTCCCCTTTGTAACTTTTCGGTCTCACCGAGTTCCACTCGGTCTCACCGAAAGAGCAAATCGGTCCCACCGAGTTTGCCTGACCAACTCTCTGGTTAGCTAACTACCAAATTCGGTCTCACCGAGTTTGTGTAATCGGTCTCACCGAGATTACGTTATGCCCAAACCCTAACTGAATCGGTCCTACCGAGTTGCATGTCAGTCCCACCAAAATCACTAACGGTCACTAGGTTTACATTTTCGGTCCGACCAAGTTTATTGATTCGGTCCCACCGAGATTGGAAAACTGTGTAACGGTTGGATTTTGTGTGGAGGCTATATATACCCCTCCACCTCTTTCTCATTAAGTGAGAGAGCCATCAGAACACACACATCATTCCAACTCATATGTTCTGAGAGAGAACCACCTACTCATGTGTTGAGACCAAGACATTCCATTCCTACCATATGAATCTTGATCTCTAGCCTTCCCAAGTTGCTTTCCACTCAAATCTTCTTTCCACCAAATCCAAATCCTATGAGAGAGAGTTGAGTGTTGGCGAGACTATCATTTGAGGCACAAGAGCAAGGAGTTCATTACCTACACACCATTTGTTACTTCTTGGAGAGTGGTGTCTCCTAGATTGGCTAGGTGTCACTTGGGAGCCTCCGACAAGATTGTGGAGTTGAACCAAGGAGTTTGTAAGGGCAAGGAGATCGCCTACTTCGTGAAGATCTACCGCTAGTGAGGCAAGTCCTTCGTGGGCGATGGCCATGGTGGGATAGATAAGGTTGCTTCTTCGTGGACCCTTTGTGGGTGGTTGCTTCTTCATGGACCCTTCGTGGGTGGAGCCCTGTGTGGACTCGCGCAACCGTTGCCCTTGGGTGGAGCCCTGTGTGGACTCGCGCAACCGTTACCCTTCGTGGGTTGAAGTCTCCATCAACGTGGATGTAGGATAGCACCACCTATCCGAACCACGGGAAAAACATCCGTGTCTCCAATAGCGTTTGAATTCTCCAAACCCTTCCCTTTAGATTCTCGCAAGTTGCATGCTTTACTTTCCGCTGCCTATAAACTCTTTGCATGCTTGCTTGAATTATGTGATGATTGCTTGACTTGTCCTAAATTAGCTAAAATCTGCCAGGAACTAAAATTGGGAAAAGGTTAAGTTTTTATTTGGTCAAGTAGTCTAATCACCCCCCTCTAGACATACTTTTGATCCTACAAGTGGTATCAGAGCCAGGTTTCCATTTTCTTGATCTCCATAGCTTTTGGTGGTCATAGCCTTGGTTTCACAACCTAGGAGAGTATGGCGTCTAGCGAGGGAAATTATCACCGTAGAGGTCCTTACTTTGATGGTACTAATTTTGCTAGTTGGAAGCATAAAATGAAAATGCATATTCTTGGACATAACCCCGCTGTTTGGGCTATTGTGTGTGTTGGTTTGCAAGGTGACTTCTTTGATGGGAGAGAACCAAACCGTGAAGCTACCGCAGATGAGTTGAAGATGTTGCAATACAATGCTCAAGCTTGTGATATTCTCTTCAACGGATTGTGCCCCGAAGAATTCAAAAAAATCAGCCGCCTTGAGAATGCAAAGGAAATTTGGGACACTTTGATTGATATGCACGAAGGTACCGACTCCGTCAAGGAATCCAAGTTGGATGTGCTTCAAAGCCAACTGGACAAGTTCAAGATGAAGGATGGTGAAGGTGTCGCTGAAATGTACTCTAGGCTTGCTCTCATCACAAATGAGATTGCCGGCTTAGGAAGTGAAGAGATGACCGATAAATTCATCATTAAGAAGATCCTAAGAGCCTTGGATGGAAAATATGATACCGTGTGCACATTGATCCAAATGATGCCCAATTACAAAGATCTCAAGCCAACGGAGGTGATTGGAAGAATTGTTGCTCATGAGATGTCACTTAAGGATAAAGAGGAACTTCACAACAAATCAAGTGGTGCCTATAAAGCCTCATGTGAAGCCCCTACATCATCAAGTGAGAAACAAGACTTCAATGAAGAATTGAGCTTAATGGTGAAGAACTTCAACAAGTTCTACAAGAGTAGAAGCAAAGATAGAAGCTCCAAGTCAAGGTCCTACAATGACAAAAGATCTTCTAGTCGAGAGCGAAACTGTTACAATTGTGGAAGACCCGGACACTACTCCAATGAGTGTACGGCTCCCTACAAGAGAAGAGAAGATTCTCCAAAAAGAAGAAGCAAAGGAACACCACCAAGAGAGAGAAGGAGTAGAGATGATCGTTATGAACGAAGATACTCACGGAGAAGCAAGGATTCGGAAAGGAAGGAAAAATCATCAAGGAGCTACACAAGACGAAGACATCAAGCTCATGTTGGTGAATGGGTATCCGGCTCCGACTCCGACAGCCACTCCGAGAGAAGTTATTACTCCGACTCCGAAGATACTCAAGATGAAGGTGTTGCCGGTCTAGCACTTGTGTCAACCAACTCCTACGACATATTTGACTCACCAAATGAAGGAATTGGAAGATGCTTCATGGCCAAAGGTCCTAAGGTAACACACCCCGAGTATGTTGATTTCAATAGTGATGAAGATGACTTGTTAGGTGATGATTTGCTTGGTGACAACTCTAGTGATGAATACTATGATGAAAGACCAATTAATCATGCTAATCAAGATAAAACGAATGACAATGATAAGGAGAAGATTGAGGCTCTAACTAAAGAACTAAAAACTCTTAAGTTAGCTCATGACACTATCTTCGAAGATCATCGAGAACTTTTAAGAGCTCATGAGAAACTACGCTTTGAAAAGCTCAATCTTGAGCAAGAGCATGAGTTCTTAAAGGCAATCAATGATGATCTCCGCAAGAAAAGTTCTTCTTACATTGCCAAGCGTTTACTCTTATCCACTTACATGCCTCAAGTCAAGTCTAACAAGAAAGATTCTTCCTCTAGTAGTAACAATGATCATGCTAAATCCAATATTGTTGCTTCTAGTAGTTCTCTTGATTCCACTAATGATTCTCTTAGCCAAGTTACACTTGAGCAAGAAAATAGCTTATTGAAGGGAATTATAGAGAAAGGAGTGTACAAAAGCCTTGCCGGGAGTAAGCAATTTGAGGAAATTGTGCGCAAGCAAGGAATGCACCGGAAGAATCAAGGTGTTGGTTTTGAACGAAAGTTCAATGCCAATGGAGTTGAATGGGAAGAAGATCAATACCCCAAGACGAAGTTTGTCCCTCAATAAGAGAAGTATACTTCTTTCAATGGGACACAAGCTCAAGATGATCTTCCACCACAAGACTACGAGCAAAAAGGCAAGGACAAGCTTCAAGAGGAAATTGATGCATTTGAAGAAGCCCCCAAGACCTTAGTCAAGTGGATTCCCAAGACTTCTTCAAGTTCCACTTCATCAAGTACGACTACAACTCCAAGGATTCCCATCAAGATGATGTGGATCCAAAAGAAGAAGAACTAGAGAGTTCTTGAGGGTGACTCCGCCAACATACTTCACTCTTATCATTTTGGCAAGAACAAGTGCAATCAATTTCCACATCTTGCACTAGTTCAAGGAGTCAAAAACCCTCTTGTTGGTAAGACAAGGGACAAGGTAACCCAAAAGTTTTCATGGACATCATCTTTTCTGTGCATCACTCTATGTCTACGGATATCCTTGTTTGTTCCTTGTGGGACTAACCCATGTAGGTATTGAAAGTGCAATTCACTCAAATGGATAGCTCCAAGAGATCTACATCAACATTGAGCATCCACATCTTCAATATCTACATGAAGTCATCATCGACAAAACCCAAGGTTAGTTCATCCCTCTTAAGGGGGATATCACATCTAGGGGGAGCTTTACTCTAAGACTTGAGCTAAAGCAACTCTAAAGATGTGAACAAAACAATGCTTTATGTAAAAGTGGTAACCCCACTTGAGCTTAAACGATGAGTATGACCTACGATCAAGTGTTCTCACTTGACTCCTAAGTCAATATACTCATATATAGATGACCTAGTCATCGCAAATTGCTTGATAGATGCTAGAATTGGTTGTGCATGCCTTGCCACATATTTCATTTGCCATCTTATTGTGTGAGCATGCTGATTGCATATTTTACTCATTCGAGGACATCCACTTGTTGTTTTGATTGTTTGGCTTTATCTTCTTTTGCCAAGTGGATGGACAAGAATGCCTAAGAACCTCCTCTAGCTATCTATGCTTTTCTCGTCTCAAACTCTATTCATGCTGCATCGCAAAATTTGATCAAGTCAGATTCGAACCACTCTGTGTGAGGAGCGCTCGGAGTCCCCGATTCGTCATAGACTTAAACTTCCAAAACCTCTTTATGATTCTCGGTCTGACTGATACTCCACTTTCGGTCCTACCGAGATCATTAAGTTGATCTAGGTTTTTGATCTCGGTGCAACCGATTTGAACCTTTCGGTCTCACCGAGTTTCAGTAACTGCACGCAATTATGAATCTCGGTGCCACCGAGTTGTTCAACTCGGTCACACCGACAGGGTCGGGCTATATATAGTCACGGGCAAAATTTGGAAATTTCTCTGAACCCCTTCGCCCGCGCGATAGCCTGCTCTGCCCTCGAGGTCTCCGGATTGTCTTCTCGCCGCCAGCAGCCTCCAGTCGCTGGTCTCCGTCGCCGTCAACGGGAATTCTGCCCCGCCGTTGCCGCCGTAGCAAGTCCCCGCCGAACTAGGGTATGGACTTGATCTTTGTGCTATTCTTCAATCTGATTCCTAGCACATTGTGATCATATTGATTCTTGCCACGATTGAGAAACTTCTATCCAGTCAAAACGCTCATAGATTAGGTTTGATACGAAAATTCTAGGTTTAGGTTTCCGCCGAAACCATCTCGGACCCACCGAGTTGAAAAACTCGGTCCCACCGATTTGGCTTATGCCATTGCACAAGTGAGACTCGGTCTGACCAAGAATTACTTATCGGTGTGACCGATTTTTGAACTCAGTGAAACCCTAGCAGTCTCGGTGCCACCGAACTATGACTCGGTCCTACCGAGTTCACTAGTTTAGGTTCCAAAACTGCTTCGGTATCACCGAGTTTGAAAATCGGTAGATCCGAGATGATTTCAGTGGGAAACTAAAACTAAGTTTTTGGATCATTCTTTTTGCAAAAATCTCTGCATTTTGTGATGCTCATCCACTCTATCTCCTCTATAATCTATTCACAGGGTCAGCAGTCAGTTTGCATCATGTCAGACCAGAGTGACAGCCAAAACTTGTCAGAGCAGCAAGTGCAGCTGAGTGAGGGCACTAGCCCCTCAAGTTCCTCAGATGATGGCAGCAGGAGCACACCCAGCAACCTGCCTAAAGCTGCCACGAGACAAAGGAAGAAGAAAACCTCAGATTCTGAAGATGAGGACTATGTGGCAGAGGAAGGGGCCACTTCCAAGAGAGTTGAGCCAGCTCAAGGCTCAAAGCCAGACCTGAACATCAAAAGGCCAGCAGGTAGGCAGCCCATGTCAAAGGCTAGAGCCTCAACTGAGAAGCCTGCTCCCATTGAGCCCGTTGCAGCTGAGGGCAAGAAGAGGAAAGAAAGAGTGAAGAAGACTGTGGCTAGAGTGCTTGGGAAGGCCTCCATCATGGTAGAAGAGGAGGAGGAAGAAGAGGCAGCTGCACCAGCGCCCAAGGCAGCAAACTTATGGGAGATGCCATAAGGTCAGGGGGAGCTGCATCCAATCCCAAGGAAGCACCTAAGACTGCATCTAAGCCAAAGAGTGCACCAATGAGAAACACAAGGAGCATTCCTGCCACTGAGAAGAACAAGGCCCCAATGCCTGAGACTATTGCAGAGGAAGAGGAAGAGAGTGTCCTTCGGAAGCTCAAGCCCAAGATCCCAGACCACAACGATGCTTATCCTGTGGCTGAGGATATGAAGCTCAGGAGAGACTCAGGGCTCAGGAAATGGAGAGAAGCAGATCCATATGCTTCTAGGAGAAGGACTGCAGTGGACTACAGGTTTCATACCAAGGAGCAACAGGATTTCTATGAGACAGTGCTACTTGACAAGAAGCCAATTGTATGTGACCTGAGATGGGTCCACTGGACCTATATCAAGGATAATGAAGAGTACTACCCAGGAGTTCAGGACAGCTTCAAGGCGTGCGGAGTAGAGGACTTTGTTGGGCAGAAGCTCACAAAGTGGAACGAGGAACTCATCATGCAATTCTACTCCACAGCACACTTCTATCCGGATGGCAGAATCACATGGATGTCTGAAGGTACGAGGTACCACTCTACTGTTGAGGAATGGGCGAAGATAATCAATGCCCCAGAGGAGCAAGCAGATGACTTGGACATTTATGCCAAGAAAAAGATGGACCACAACTCCATGTCCAACATGTACAAGGAGATTCCGAGTGAAGCACTTGACACATTCAAGTTTGGCTCAGTGCATTATCTGCTCTCAGGATTGCCTACGATCAACTGGATCCTTAGGCACACCCTTCTGCCCAAGTCTAGAGATCACAAGATGATCAGAGGTCACGCGATTAATCTGCTTCATGTTTTTGACGTGCCTCAAAAATCCAAAGTCATGAGCCTTATAGTGGAAATGATCAAAAGGACTGCGGCAGATCAGAAGAGGAGCTGTGGATATGCCCCTCAGATTCAGGAGCTCATCAACTCCAAGATGGGCACGGGCGTATATTTATTGGATAAGGAACACCTGCCCATCCGTCCAGATTTTGAGAACAATGAAGTTGTGATGATAGAGAATGAACCATCATCTGCCCATGCACAAGCTCAGAAGGAGAAGGCGAAGAAGGAGAAAGCTGCCAGGATGCCTACTCAAGCGGAGGCATCTGATTATTTCTTGAAGACCAAACAAGAGCAGCTCAGTTACTTGATTGCGTCCACCCTGCGGATTGAGAAGAGTATAGCCACCCTGACTCAGAACCAGGCGAGTTTAGAGAGGATCATGGAACAGAGGTTCTATGACTTGGACATCAAGGTAACAGAAGTTCAGTCTGCAGTGGAGCAGCTCCAGGAGGAAATGAATGAGAGGAGAGGCAGGACCACGACTCATGCGTTTGCAAGGGTGCCATGAGGTCCGAGGTCGTCTGCACTGCCAGTTGCTGACACCAGAGCTACAACTTCTGCACCAGCCACAGCCTCAGTTCCACCAGCTCCAGCATCCACTTCAGCCTCAACTCCGACTACGTCTACCGAAGGCTTCGTCCTTGGAGTGATCCGGACTCCACCACCACCTGAAGATCAAGCCTGAGCGTTGATCTAGTGCTATGCATTTTCTAGGAACTTTTTGATAACTTGTTGCCAAAGGGGGAGAAGATGTATAGATCATAGGCTTCGAGAGAGAGAGAGTGTTGCTTTTCTCTCTTGCTTTATTTGGTGGTTTTTCGAACTTTGTTTGCTTGTGTGTGAGATACTACGTCCTTATGCCTGTGAGACATCGATGATCATGTGGTTGATCATAAGCTACACTTAATGTTTGCTTAATGCTTGCTTAAATATTATCATTCTATCTATCGTTTGTGATCATTCACTATTCTTGGTGATGAGTGCATGTATTTCAATCTTATCATTTTTGAGCGCTCCACCAAGATGTATGTGACATGGAAGAGTAACCCATGATTCTAATTCTTTATGCATTTGCAGTCCAAAGCAAATTTTAAATATGCACAAATTTAGGGGGAGCTCTTACTTATCACATACTTCTCAAAGCGACGATATATTTCATGCTTATTATCATTTGTCGAAGCTTTGATCTATATGTTGTCATCAATTACCAAAAAGGGGGAGATTGAAAGTGCAACTATCCCTAGGTGGTTTTGGTAATTCATAACAACATATAGCTCATTGAGCTAATACTATTCCAAGATAATTATTTCAGGAAAGCTCAATGATTGGCATGGCATGGATGTGAAAGTGGAACCCTCAAAATGCTAAGGACAATGGATTGGCTCAAGCTCAAAAGCTCAAGACTCTTCATTTTATATTTTAGTGATCCAAGATCACATTGAGTCCATAGGAAAAGCCAATACTATTAAGGAGGGATGAGGTGTTGCTTAATGAGCCTCTTGCTTCATGTGCTTAGTGATATGCTCCAAAACCCTCAACTACTTTCCCATATCCAAATATGACCTAAACTCTAAGACAAACTCGGTCCTACCGATTCTTCCTATCCGGCGCCACCGAGTTTCACTTGTCATTAGCCACTGCCAAACCCTAGCAATTTGGTTCTACCGATAAGGATCTCGGTCCCACCGAGATGGGGTTGCAAACTCTCTGTTTCCCTTTCGTAACTTTTCGGTCCCACCGAAAGAGCGAATCGGTCCCACCGAGATTGCAATGTAAACTCAGTGTTTCCCCTTTGTAACTTTTCGGTCTCACCGAGTTCCACTCGGTCTCATCGAAAGAGCAAATCGGTCCCACCGAGTTTGCCTGACCAACTCTCTGGTTAGCTAACTACCAAATTCGGTCTCACCGAGTTTGTGTAATCGGTCTCACCGAGATTACGTTATGCCCAAACCCTAACTGAATCGGTCCTACCGAGTTGCATGTCAGTCCCACCAAAATCACTAACGGTCACTAGGTTTACATTTTCGGTCCGACCGAGTTTATTTATTCGGTCCCACCGAGATTGGAAAACTGTGTAACGGTTGGATTTTGTGTGGAGGCTATATATACCCCTCCACCTCTTTCTCATTAAGTGAGAGAGCCATCAGAACACACACATCATTCCAACTCATATGTTCTGAGAGAGAACCACCTACTCATGTGTTGAGACCAAGACATTCCATTCCTACCATATGAATCTTGATCTCTAGCCTTCCCAAGTTTTTTTCCACTCAAATCTTCTTTCCACCAAATCCAAATCCTATGAGAGAGAGTTGAGTGTTGGGGAGACTATCATTTGAAGCACAAGAGCAAGGAATTCATTACCTACACACCATTTGTTACTTCTTGGAGAGTGGTGTCTCCTAGATTGGCTAGGTGTCACTTGGGAGCCTCCGACAAGATTGTGGAGTTAAACCAAGGAGTTTGTAAGGGCAAGGAGATCGCCTACTTCGTGAAGATCTACCGCTAGTGAGGCAAGTCCTTCGTGGGCGATGGCCATGGTGGGATAGACAAGGTTGCTTCTTCGTGGACCCTTTGTGGGTGGTTGCTTCTTCGTGGACCCTTCGTGGGTGGAACCCTGTGTGGACTCGCGCAACCGTTGCCCTTGGGTGGAGCCCTGTGTGGACTCGCACAACCGTTACCCTTCGTGGGTTGAAGTCTCCATCAACGTGGATGTAGGATAGCACCACCTATCCGAACCACGGGAAAAACATCTGTGTCTCCAATAGCGTTTGAATTCTCCAAACCCTTCCCTTTACATTCTCACAAGTTGCATGCTTTACTTTCCACTGCCTATAAACTCTTTGCATGCTTGCTTGAATTATGTGATGATTGCTTGACTTGTCCTAAATTAGCTAAAATCTGCCAAGAACTAAAATTGGGAAAAGGTTAAGTTTTTATTTGGTCAAGATGTCTAATCACCCCCCCTCTAGACATACTTTCGATCCTACAGTACCATATTGATTCACTTGATGTATGTTTTGGCACTCAACTCACGGATTCCCGAGGTGACATTGGGGTAATCTACGCATAGGGGTCGATGCATGTTCCTATCTTTGTTTCTCCAATAGAATTCCTGGGGCACTCTTTGAAAGTTCTTTCTGTTGCATTGAGTATTATGAGTCTGAAATTATTTGGTGTTCTTTTAGTACGAACTCTTGGATAGATCGATCGGAAAGAATAGCATCGAGGTGGTTTCGCACCCTACAAATGATTTCTTCGAACTTTGGAGTGATTCTTCATCGCACGCCGAGGGATGGTTATATGGTCCAATTATATTAGCATTATTGAGAGGTTGCACTTGCAAAAGTACGAACCCTAAGCCTCATTTTCAAGCATTGTTGTACCATTTGTGCTCTGTTTGCTACCTTGTTGTTTCTTATTGTTCCTATTACAAAAATCAATATCTACTATTGTCAGGACCCTGATCCTAAGTCACACCAATCTAGCATGTAACACTTCATATCACTTTGCGGCCTCACGCACGGTATTCCCACGGGTGCCATCTTACCTGGCCCGGGACCGTTTGCGCCTTTTGGCTCACGTATATGATAGTGTCGCTAGCATCCATATGACAGAGAACCTGGGCCGGCATGACTAGTCGTGAACCCAAAGTGGCACTAACTTATGGGGACAGGCATACATGAATCAACATCGAGCATGTCGGTCAGCAGCGTGCGAATCCGGGCTGTAGCACTGGGCTAACAGGACTCTGGTGAACCGGGCTGTAGCAGGCTAGGCAGGACTCCGGATGTCACCGGGTGACATTTCCCCTAAGGGACAGACACAAGAACGAAGTGATTCACATGCTGGCCAGTCAAGTGTTCCGGAGCAGTAGTGCTGGGCTAGCAGGACTCCGGTGAACCGGGCTGTAGCGGACTACTATGGCTCATGGAAGCACAAGACTACATTTCCCCATAAGAGAGGCTACCAAGGATAAACAACTAGGTTGTCGGATCCCACACATAGAAAGCATTACAATCATACACACAATATGCTCGATATGTGTAAACACAACATGGCATCACAACATAACTCTACGACTCAAGTATTTATTCATTAGGCTCCGAGGAGCCAAGCATTACAAACATGGTTCTCATGACCCCAACATACAGAGCATACAAGCAATAAGCACATGTGGAAGCTTAACTTGTCTGAGTACAGACAACTACAACTGAATAAGGCTGAGAAGCCTAACTATCTACAAGACCCTGCCGAGGGCACAAGATCGTAGCTAACGTAACAAGCTAAACGTCGAAGTCCACGAGGAACTACTAGTCAGACCGACGTCTCTCTGCAAAGACATAAAATAGGCAAACATGAGTACAAATGTACCCAGCAAGACTTACATAAGAACTAACTACGTATGCATCATTATTAACAAAGGGGTGGTGGAGTTTAACTGCAGCAAGCCAGCTTTGACTCGGTGGCTATCCTAAACTATGACTGCAAGTAACTCTTTTGAGGTGGCGCGCACGAGTCCACATATTCACCATATCAATACACCACTATGGATCCGCTCCCGTCTCCCTACGAGAAGGCCATCCATAGCACTCACGCTTATCTTGCGAGTTTTAGGGTATCCACTTTCACTTGTCTATGAACTGTACAGGCAACCCAGAAGTCCTTTACCGCGGACACGGCTATTAGAATAGATCATTTATAACCCTGCAGGGGTGTACTCCTTCACACACGCTCTCGCCACTTACCACCATGTACACGTCGTGGATCTCGGCAACCTTCAAGCGGAAGCCTGGTGAGGGAGTCGGCCACGACCTGACTAACACAAGTCTCTAGTCTAGGTTTATCCCCTATTCGGGTTCCATCCGCGAGGAGATCCGGCCGGAGTTTCGCTCACAGCCCAAACGATGTGTGCAGGGTTCCCGAGACACCAAACGGGCGCCTGGTACACCGTGCCATGGTGTATCTACCGCATCATAGCCCACCCCTAGGGTCAGCGCTACGCACGGCCGCCAACACATATCCTACAAACACCAGAAACTAGTTGCAACACCTAGACAGAGGGCAAGGGCAGTTAATAAGTCGAGAGGGTCCATTGGTTTTGGGCCCAATGCATGGTAGTAGTTGTTCATGGATCACAAACACAGAACTCAATTCCTGAGAACGGTTTCAATGAGACAACCCACCATGTACTCCTACATGGCCTCTCACCGCTACCTTTACCAAATCGTGTTCACACACTTAGCTCTCAACAGTAGGACATGTTCACACACCTCCGATTCATCATCGATGAATCAGACCTGACACAACCCTAAGAAATAGCAGGCACGACAAACAAGCATGAATGAGTAGGCACATCAGGGCTCAAACGACTCATACTCATGCTAGTGGGTTTCATCTATTTACCGTGGCAATGACAGGTCATGCAGAGGAAAGGGGTTCAGCTACCGCAGCATGTAACAGTTGAAACGGTGTTGTCCTGATGCAGTAAAAGAGAGCGGGAGCAAGAGAGTGGGATTGTATCGGAATGAACAAGGGGGTTTTGCTTGCCTGGCACTTCTGAATATAGTATAGCTCTTCATCGGTGTCATTGATCACGTCATCGGAACACGTCTATCGGGAGGGAACAACCACCGACAAACAAAGGAGAAACACAATCAATGACATGCCACAATATGATGCATGAATGTGACATGGCAATATGCTGTTGATTGGCCTAATGCAACTAGCAAAAAGTTAAATGAAGTTGGTTTGAACACTAGGTTCAAATTCAAACTCCATATGTGCTTTCTTAAACGCCATTTAATTGAATTGTCCTAAACAGAGGACATAAGTTGATCTAACATGCATGAAAATGGTACAGATGGATAGATTGGATTTTTCTGATCATTTTTCATATATAATTTGTTTGATTTGGAGCTACGGTTGATTTTCTATGATTTTTAGAAGTTTTGGCTATTTTTTGAAATAAATAAATCATTTCTGATTTATTTAAAATCTAGAAAATATTTACTGCATCAGCATTACATCATGCTGACCTCAGCAGGTCAACAGGGGCTGGTCCGGGTCAAACCTGACCTGTGGGTCCCACTGGCCAGTCTCATAGAGCAGGCTAGGGTCACAGACATGTGGGTCCGGTCAACGGCAACGTCAGCACGGTCAACTCTAGTGCGTGGGTCCCGCTAGGTTATAAACTAATTAAGCATAAATAGAACAGGGTTATTTAGGGCTTGGGTCCCACTAGTCAGTGGCTCTAGGGGTGATTAGTGGTCTGATTAGTCGCTAATTAAGACGGACCCGTCACCATCGCCGACGTCGTAACGCCGGCAACGAAATCCACGACGGGTGTGCACCGGAGTGGCTCGGGTTTCACCTACAGGAGGCTGCTTGGGCCGCGAGCGGTCCCGTTGGAAAGCTGGCACTCGGCCGCATCCAACGGAGGTGGAGGGAGGCCCTGGGGTTGCCGAACTTGGGCACGGCGATGAGGTCAAGCGGCGGTGGGGCTCGGGTTCCATGGGCGTAGGGTTGCAGCTCGAGGGCGAGCAAACGGGGGTGCTTGGCAGCACCTAAAGGTCATCAAAAGCACGCCGGAGCATCTAGTAGGAGCGGAGGGGCTCCGGGCACGGAGCTCGCCGGCCATGGCGGACTGCGGCTTCGGGTGCTCGCGGGGCAACGGCTACGATGCAGGATAGAGCACGAGGGAGGAGGGGAAACGAATTAGAGCTCATAGTGCGTCGAACGGAGAGCTAAGCAGGCTCGGGGATGCTTCAGAGATGGCGAATCGTTGGCGGCGATCCACGGGCCGAAGGTTGAAGATGATGGCCTAGGCGAGGTTGCGTTGTGTCTGGCATCACGTGGCTTGGTCGAGAGGAAGAGGGCATCGCAGAGGAGCCTCTAGGCTGTACTGGGAGGGGTAGGCTGGCCGGTGGACATGCGGACGGCGGACGGCGGCGACGAGCTCCGCTCGGGCATGTGCAGGAAGAGAGCAGAGGAGGGGGAGGGAGAGCAGCAAGTGAGGAGGAGGGGGAGAGGTCTCTAGGCGTCTTCGTAGTGCGTTTAGAAGAGTCGGGCGTCGCGGTAGAAGCAGGAGCTGGCGCTCGCGCAGCGACCACGTGCCCCTGCTCCTACTTTTTTTTGAGACAATGCCCCTGCTCCTACTGGCAGGAGGTAGACGGCACGGTGAGGAGGTGGGTTGGGCCCTCTACAGTGTTGGGCCGCAGCTGGGCCGCTAGGTGGGCTGCGTCAGGTAAGTTAGGTGGGTCTCTCTCTCTCCCTTATTTTCTGTTTTTTGTTTTCTATTTCTTTCTGTAACTTTAGGGCTTTAATTAAAATACCACCACTATCTCAAAAATCATGAAACTTCTCAATGCCACTGTTTGGATTATTTCCATCAGTAAACATTTTAGTTCATGAGTATTTGGACATTTAAATTATTATATAGCATTTAGATGCCCAAATGCAAATAAAGTATGATTTAATTCAGTGACCCAATGTTGTCCTAGAAAAATGTGAACCATTTTTGTCAGAGGTTCTAGACCAAGGCAAAGATGTTGAACATTTTTAAGGGCATTTCAGGTTCATTGAAAATATATTTATTTTGATCCTAGTTGTATTTCATTTGGTGCTAGGGTTTGAATGCCCAGTACATCCCTATTTCAAGTTTAACTAAAATTTAAACATGATGCAACACCAGATACTAGCACTAGGCATTACTAGAACTAGGGATGTGACAACTCACCCCCACCAAACAAGAATCTCGTCCCGAGATTCAAGCGTAGGGTAAGATGAAGGGGAAACGCAAACTAACACAGTCTTCACGATTCAGGTTGCACTTTGTAAGAACGTTGATTCGTCACCATCTTTGTCTCGTTGCCTTGCTCTGAGAACTCCAACCAACATGGCATCGAGAGGAAAATGAAAACTCCAGAAGGATCGATCTTCTCGAAGATCGAACAACCGATGATCAACTCACAGAATGAGACATTGAAACATCTCTCGAGCTGAGACATGAAACATACATCTAGAGGGATGGAGTGTAACAGATGACGGAGGTTCACTAGGTAGACAACAATTCCACACCTGAGAGGGTGGTGAACGGTGGTTAATGTAGCGAGGATTTGAGTTGCCATGATACCATAACGAGACACCCTAGATAAGGATGACTCGTAGAATTATCCCTTAAGTGGCAAAAGGAATTACTTTTGATATCTAGATTATCAAAACTTTATACCAGCCTAAGGAAAATCACCATCGATCATTTGTGGGAGTTCGAAAGAATTTACAAACCCAGACTAGGATGGATGATGTGGACTACCTTGTTGAAGACAACGCAATGGATGATTTTTGCTTATCATCGGAAATGGATGGAACCCGTGGTAGGATGGCACAACGGCGGTGCAAGATGGGAATAAAAGGCAAATGTTGGAATGATTCTAGTAACTGGGGAGAAACCCAACAGTAGAGAGTGAGCCCACTGTTTGGAAACGTTATAACATAACCGAGGAAACCGAGAGCACAAGGATCCTTAAGGAGCAACTTCTAGAATAAGTCGCATGAAATCCTCATGGAGAAGATAGTAAAATAGTTCAATCAAGATACTACAATGATAGATCTTCCGGCTAGGTGTGTCGGCCAGAACATCAACCTTGTCGGGGCCTACATCATAGGTCTTGGAAAAGTTCCAACCATCATATCTGCCTGAGATTCAGATGTGGTTGGTAACAGGATATTTTAGACAACATGTCTGGAAAAGAAAGTTTGCAACACAAACCAATGAGATGACGTTGCGAGATTCTCGGGAAATGAACTATGGTAGCATGCTCCAAAACATGAGTTGGTTGTACTAAACACATGTGAACATGTTGTCCCAAACAAGCATGACCACATAGTAGTCTTACAATGAAACACTACCGAGTCCTTGTTGGGAACCATCATCAAGGATATCGAAGTCCTTGCATAAGTCATATGATTAGCTCTTATGAAGAAACTTCTTTTCCCTAAACAAATCAGCTAGTGGCTTGGTGTGATAGGGAATACATATGGAATGGAGGTAATTAATCTACCAAACCACAGAATACTTCGCACATGCATGAATGACTTGGGACGATTCCAGGGGAAGCAAAACTAATCTTTCTCGAATTCACAGTGGCAACTTACATCAAATGCATGTGAATCAAAGGAAGTCACTTCTTTCATCCAAACATATACTTCATGAACGGGGCATGAAGAAAATGCTTACACAAGTTTCCAACACTAGCTGGATGTTCAACACAAATCATGGAGGAGACAAAATGCTGCTGATGGGCTCAACAGTGACTCGTTGGAATTTCCATATCACTGGACATCCACCATTATGTGAACAA